>NC_029788.2:17812389-17813076 GCF_000816755.2 Arachis ipaensis
TGACTGATTTAATAACTAATTTTAAGAGTACCTATCAACAATCTTGATAGCTAGTTATTATTAGTAGAAATAACAAAATGTTACATTGAAGAAAATTAAAATTGAAGAAAAGCATTTGTGATAAAATGTTACATAAGGAAAACTAAAGCTGAAGAAAAGCACTTGTTATCCACACACTATACCACTAATTTTAAAGGTTTCCCCAAGTTAAGAAAACTTTTGTTATTCATAGAGTATTTATTGTTGTGGATGCCATTGGAGATAAATATTTAGAAGAAGATGAGAGGTTATCAGAATTTATTATTTTTTATTATTAATTAATTATTAATACTATTTAAAAGTATGAGATAAAATATATTATTAAATTACTAAATTAAAAAAATTAAACTAAAAAAATTGATTTGATGACTAAATAATAATAAAAAATAATAAATTCTGATCATTTAATATTTTTCAAACATTTATATATCTTTACCGAATAATTTAAATTTTTTAGGTAAATAATTTATGACATAGTACTAAAAATTTTAGAACCAAAAGATTTAAAGTTAGATCTTTATTAATCTCTTAAGAAAAAAAATCGACCAAAAAGTAAATAATAAAAAAAATTGTGTAAAATATACACATTAAGTCTAAAAGAAGTTCTTGTATAAGAAAACATTTTATATATAACTATTTTAACAAAAT
>NC_029788.2:17813122-17813383 GCF_000816755.2 Arachis ipaensis
AAATATTTATGTTGTTAAAATTTTGACCTATTTTTATTTATTTGATTCTTTTTTTAAGATTTATCATTTTTAAGGCCACTTTCATTTATTAAACTAACTTGTAATTAATTTATCTATCTATTATATGGTAAACCTTCTTGTAATCATCCTAAAAAAATGTAAACCTTTTTTGTTTTTTTTTTAAACTATTATATTATCGTCATCAACCGTATCATAATTACGATAGTGGATCTTCTCTGATGAAAAAAAAAACTAGATAGT
>NC_029788.2:17813408-17819299 GCF_000816755.2 Arachis ipaensis
AAAAACTAGATAGAATCAATTTTTTAATTTCATTCTTTATTATTTTTTCTTTTTTATATTTATTTTTGATCTTACTTATAAAATTAATAATAAAAAATTATACTTTATTCTTTTAAATAATATTAAAAAAAATTGAGAGGACAAGTTCACGACGGAGAGGAAAGCCACAATAACGAGCAAAACAAGTAGCGAGAGAGACATAAACGTAGGTGCATTAAAGGTGCATGCTCCGATAATTATTACATATTTTTGGTAACATTTAAAAAGTATTATTTGATATATATAACATCAAACAACATGAAACTAAAATAGTGAAAACTGAGGTGTAATTATTTTTATGTAAAATTAATAATTAAAAGATAACTGCAACTGAGGTTTTTCCTTCACCGGCATGATTATTAAACATACATACTTACATAGATCCATCATATCAAATGACGTAGCACCTCAACGTATATAAATATTTGGACTATTCTCCCGCCTGATTAAGAGCTAGGTTTTGGGTGCATTGTTATCAGCCGATGTACTTGTTGTACCAGTCGAACTTGAGTTGTCGGGAGGAATACTATTACCATGTTGGGGAGCAGGAGTGGAAGAAATTTCTGTATCCTTGGCAGCAGTACCATACTCATGGTTTTGCATTATTCTTCTTTTCAATAAGTACTTCAATCTTTCGGAATACGCAGAGCTCATACTCATCTTCGTAAATCTTTTTCAAGATCCACGACGACCTTGTTAGTGTTTTTGTTTCTTGGATTGGCTAATCAACTATGTGTGCCTTCAATTATATATATATATGGAGGGGAATCCAATGCTAGCTCTTTGATTACCTGATGGTGGTGATGAAGCTAAGTAGCTAGAATTTAATTTGTTAACGTATACCAGCTTGCATTGGATTATGTATATTATTATTCCTTTCTGATAATAAGGATGCATCTTGAGATTTGAGAATATTTATATTCTTCCTTGTTGGTGCAACTTTCAAAGTAGTTATTGGATTCGGTTTGCTAACAAAGGATTCATTTCGATTGGTGCAGGGAAAAGGGAACTATATTCTATTTAAAGGAATAACTTGTTATTGCTGCTGATGGCTGCAAAGAAATTAAAGTTGAGAATCTCTTTCTCACACTGTACAAAAAAGAAAAGAAATGGAATTTTGAGGTATGAATCATGAAACTGAAGGAAGAAAGCAGAAACTTATATATCACTACTCGTCTATAACATAGAGTAGAAAAGTGACTAATTGTTTATACAATATTTACACAAAGCTGATAGTAAATGAGAAAAGCTATCAGTCATGATTTTTATTTTAGAAGTTAAAAACCAACCAAAATTTAGCCAAGGGTGTTGATCAAATTCTAAACTCTAAATTTTTTTATTTTTATATTATAAAATTACTTTTTTTAAAAATTTAAATTAATAAAAAAATTATATGAATAATTATATCAGAAACGAATTATTACCATAAATTTTTCTCTTTCCCATATTCCTCTATCATTTTTAATAGTACATTGTAATGATTGTACGGACATTTTTCATTATTGAGATGACAAAGCACATTCTTTACTTTTATTTAAAAAAAAAGGATATATAGCTGATGTATAATTAATAGAGTTCTAAATTCGCTTTTTATTTTCTATATGGAGCGCTGGAATGAGTTGAACGCAGTTATGGAGGAGGAGGGAGCTTTATTTTTCTGTGGTGTCAGTGGAGAAGGAAATCGGACCGTGCGAGTGGGAGAGGGGAACTCGGACCCTCCAATTTGCATGCACTTAAGCGGACCGTCCGAGTTGTGCATAAGCAAGCCACGCGTCGCTGAATGCTTGCTCCCCACAAACGGTACTCCTTTAACCCAACCAAACCCAGTGCATGCGTACCAAACGAGAGTTCAGTTTCATTTCCTCCCCCACCAACACACACAACTCCATCTTCTTCCTCCTTCAACGTTCTGGGCAGCTGCTGTGTGAGGAAACAAAGCTAAAATGTCAAGAAAAATTAAACCTAGAAATGTTGATCGTTCGGAACTCCACATTATAAAATATTTGAGCTACTCTGATTATGTAAGTTTTTTTTAAATCTTATTTATTTTTTGCATACTTTAATTTTTTTTAAAATTTAGTTATATTTATGTTTGGTTGTTAGGATATTTATGGTTGTTAGGAGTTGATCTGAAGAATATATATATGAATTAGTGTATAGATTTATTGATAAAAATTTAAAAATAAATTTTTAAATAAATAAGGGGTAAGTGTAGTAGTTTATGGTTGTTAGTTGAGCTGAAGAATATATGTATGAATTAGTGTATAGATTTATTGATAGAAATTTAAAAATAAATGTTTAAATAAATAAGGTGTGTAGTAGTTATTATAATTTGGTCAGAGTAATTTGTAATATAATAAATTATAAAAAAATAGTTTTTAAAAAATTTTGGAATAATTTTAGAAGTTATGATTATTTGTAGAAATTTAGGAATATATGTTTAAATAATAGTTAGAATATATATATGTTTTAAATGTGGTTAGTTGTTGTTTAGATTTTTTTTAATAACAGATTAGAAATAAAAAAATTAATATTAGAAATTTTTGTTATAATATTAGAAATTAGAGTTGTTAACTGTTACAATTAAATTCAGAAATTTAGAAATATGTATTTAAATAATAGTTAGATAAGTGGGTTTAAATATAATTAATTCTTGTTTATAAATTTTTGTATTTTTATAATATCAGTTATCGTACTTAATGTATACTTTAACTATTTATGTATGACTAAAGTATGATAACTACCAACTAAGTATTGTATTTAAATGTTTCAGTTGATGTTCCTTATGTTCATTAAAATACAATGAAGCAGGTTACGATGGCAGTGTTATGAGAACTGTACTGGACCGGACCAGTTCGACCGAAAAACTTTCAAACCGAACCCTATATCGGTCCGGTTCGGCATTTGGACCATGTAAGGATGAAAACCGATTCGAACCGGTATAACTAGGCATGAACCGTTGAATATTCAGTGAACATGTACTTTGACCGGTTCGATCATCGGTTCAGTTCTAACAACTATGTACGACCGTTTAAATCTAATAAAGTACATTGGCACAGGTTACAATGACTCGATCACCGTAAAGTACATTCACAAATGTTACACCGGTTCATACATCATAAAGTTCACTGACACTGCTTCTCTGGAACTGAATTCCATCCCCACGCGAACTCACCATCTGCGATAAAGGGAACTTCTGCCAAGAAAGCAGCCATACCGTAAGTATTTAATACATGATTGTTTAATGACGAAAATTAAATATTAAATCATCACTCACATCATCAATTATGATATAGCTAACATTTACATTAAGTTATTATCTAAATCTCCATTACATAAAAATACAAACATATTAAAACAAATTATGCTGAATAACTAAAAATAAATACCTATACTTCCACATAACCTCATAAATACTATTATAAACAATCAGTTATAATACTCTAATTAACTAAATAACTAAATAAATACAAATTAAACAAATAACTAAAAATAATTATTAATCACCTAAACAATTACAAATAACTACTATAACGAACGCTCATTAATAACTCCTTATTAGCTAAATAAATACAAAGTAACTAAATAACTAAAATTAAATACTGACCGCCTTCATAACTTCATCAAGACTATAATGAATACTCATTAATAAATAAACTAATAAATAATCCCTAATTAACTAAATAACTAAATAAATATAAATTTACTAAATAATCCCTAATTATCTTCGTAAATACTCTAAGAAATACTTATTAATGAATCCTAATTAACATATTAACTAAATGAACACTGGACCCTAAATACTAATTCACTTAAAGTATTTTTATTTTGAACTTGTCTAAATAACCTCTTTTGCAAATGCTAAACGAGTACCTGCACTCATATAGTCTGGAAACTCTGGAGCATGCATGGCTTCCAAATCCAAAACTCGCATGAAAGATGGCTCCTCAAATGGCTCTTCGTTCGCGAGTGCATTTGTAACGTCTGCCACATTCGGAGCCACACTGCCGTCGGCTGGATCTACATCTCCATCTTCACCGACAACTTCGTAATTGCTTTCGAACTCTTCCTCACTGTCACTATTGTAGTCTTCTCGTAAAATATTTCGGTCGGCCTCAGATTGTTCGAATTCAATGTACAACTCGATGAAGGAAATTTGAGCACGACTTTCAATGTACATTGAAAACATCTCTTGCATGCTTGCTTCGTCGGTTACATATTTGGTCTGAAATTGGACGAATCCACCAAATACTAGTACATGATATCTGTATAAAATACATGATATTTTTCTTGACATCTCCGAATCTATCTTCTCACAAATCACTCCTTTAAGCTCTTCAAATAAAATTGTGAAGGGAATAACATCTAATGGATCTTTACAAACAAATTTTACTCCTTCAGGTGTCTGCAACAAAATCTGACTAAAATAATACACCTTCAAAAGAACTCTATCATCCATTCTTCCCACTCACTTAAACAAAAATAGAAATTTTACCATCAATTTTTTTCCCCAATCCAAGTTACCCCATTGCAGGCCAGAGAAAGAAGAAGAGAACTCGAACAAGAAAAAGAAAGTTGGATCTGGTCGGCTGTCTTTGGTTCGCACACTTGAGCAACTATATATATACACACACAATTTGGACGGTTCGAGTGGTGTATACCCTAATTCGAAAAAATTATAAAATAATGAAAACTCACGGTCCGATTTCCATTAGTGTGAATTAAAAAAAAATTTCTACAACCACAAAACGGACCCAGCGATTACTTTAACGAACCAAAAACAAATCACACAAAGAAATCGGACTCACCGTTTTGCTGGGGTCATATCGCACGGTCCGATTTCTCCTATGTGCTAGTGCAAAACAGACCCTCCGATTTGCTTACAAAATTTCCAAAACATAGAAATCGGAGGGTCCGATTACTTCCTTTCCAAATCTGACCAAAACCTGTCCCACATTCCGGTGTAGCACCCCCTCAATCCATATCTCAGCACAACACCAACCCCTCCTCCATAACAAAAAAATGACCCTTCTAAATTAGTTCCCACAAAACATAACTGATATGGTGGCATCCATGAAGCACTTACCCTAGCACACTAATCTTAAGCCTCGTACAATATTAAAATATTAGAGTAAAAGATAAATAGGTTCTTGACCTTTTTTTTGCAGATATTTTTGTTCTTGACCATTGAAAAATACTTTTAAGTCTCTGACGTCCTTAAAAGTTGGACGGATCAGTCCCTCCGTCCAAATGCCTCCGTCAGACCCGACGAAAAGTTCTTGTCACGCGTACGCGTGGGTCACGTGTACGCGTCGCTTGACAGACTTTCCTCTCATCCAACGGAAAGTGCTTGTCACGCGTACACGTGGGTCACGCGTACGCGTCGCTTGGCAGACTTCTCTCTCACGCGTACACGTGTGTCACGATTAGGCGTCGCTATGATTTCTCCACTTCTCCATGAATTCTCCACTTTGCATGCTTTTTTTTTTTTTCATTTCTTTCAAGCTATTCTTGCCTTCAAAACTTTCATGTGAAGCAAAAAATTCTAACTTCTGCATTTACGTTGGGGAAGGTTGATTACAGTTGAGAAATTAGATGAAAAATTCATTCCTTTTCTACCAACTCTACCCTTCATTTTCTTCTATAAAAATGATACCAGTAATCATATAATTTTTACAATAATTCTTTGTTGTTCCAATTTTTTTTCATCAAAATCTTTTAGATTTGTTTCAATAACGCTAAGGTAAATATTTTAATTTTTTTATTATTTTTAATACTCTCTTTCATATTTTGATTTTTATATTTTTTATTTATCTAATAAATATTTTAATATAATTTTTTTGTTCATATAA
>NC_029788.2:17819492-17821622 GCF_000816755.2 Arachis ipaensis
ATAATATTTGTTGTTGGTTGTAATTATTATATATTATATTTGTATGAAATTTTTTTTGTTTTTTTTGTTGTTTTTATTATACTTCTCACTGTACTTTATTTTCGTTTTTATTATATACTAATGATAAGTAACAAAAGAGTCATAAATAATAAAAATTTATAGTCCAAAATGATACTAAATTAAAGAGTACTAACGGTACTAAAAAAATTATAGAACATTTTTTTGTTTAAGTGATTTAAAGTTTTGAAGGCAAGAATGGTTTGAAAGAAATGAAAAAAAAGCATGCAAAGTGGAGAATTCATGGAGAAGTGGAGAAATCATAGCGACGCGTACGCGTGACACATGCGTACGCGTGAGAGAAGTCTGCCAAGCGACGCGTATGCGTGACTCACGTGTACGCGTGATAAGCACTTTCCGTTGGATGAGAGGGAAGTCTGCCGAGCGACGCATACGCGTGACCCACGCGTACGCGTGACAAGCACTTTTCGTTGGGTCTGATGGAAGCATTTGGACGGAGGGACTGATCCGTCCAACTTTTAAGGACGTCAGGGACTTAAAAGTCTTTTCCAATGGACAGGAACGAAAATGTCCACGAAAAAAAGGTCAGGGATCTATTGGTCTTTTACTCAAAATATTATTAGAATTGTTAGTAGTTGGGAGTTAAGTTAGTAATGGTTAGTAGTTAGTAGATGGATATTTATGAGGTTAATTGATAGTATCCCTATAAATAGAATAACTCTTGTATCATGTAACAACAACTTCAACACAACAACTTCACGTATATTATTATCTTCTTATTCTGCTCTTCTCCAAAAAATTTAACATGGTATCAGAGAGCCATGGTGTCCTCCTTAAAAAGGATAGAATATCATTTTTTTATGAAACTACCGTATTTTTTTCACAATGTTCTTTCTCTTCTATGTTGTTTGTTGTTGTTCTTCTTTGTTTGTATCTGTTTTTGATGTTTTCTCACTTTAACAATAAGTCCATCCTCCCCATTTCATCTTTTTGAGTTCAACGGGTCAAAAACAACTGGCATCTGCCATCAAACGTGTGCTCTTTGAAGATAGCTACTTGCTCTCTCTTCTCCCTCAAGCGTAGCGTCTCCTTCTCTTTCTTCTTCTTCTTCAACTCAACGCTAGCAACCCCAGCTCCGGCGCCATTATCCTCTTTTTCCTTTTCTTTTCTTCTATGTGTTACCGCGCCGCACACGTTTTCTTCCTCTGCGTCATTGGACCGCACGTGTCCTCCTCTGCGTCACCGGGCCGTCGCATGCGTTTTTCTCCTCTGCGTCACCGCACGCCGTTCACGTGTTCCCCTAACCAGAGCAGAAGCCCTGTTGCTCCTTTTCGTCATGACAGGCCCACGCCGCACCTCTCTCTCTTCTTTTGTCTTCCTCTGTGTCTCGCGCCACACGCCTCTTTTTCTGCATTACCACGTTGCACGCCTCTTCCTCAACCATCTCGTCGAAACTCATCCAAGTTGGGAATTATTGAAATCTTCATCCACCAGTTTGTGAGAACATATTAAAATATTATTAGAATTGCTAATAGTTGGGAGTTCAGTTAGTAATGACTAGTAGTTAGTAGATGATTATTTATGAGGTTAATTAATAATATCTCTATAAATAGAGTGACCCTTGTATCATATAACAACAACTTTAACACAACAACTTCACATATATTATTATTTTCTTATTCTGTTCTTCTCCCAAAAATTTAACATACAAGTCAATAACTTAATATGATACAACACATATGAAGTTCAGAAACAGTAAAATAGTCCACGTTAAAAATATTTCTTTTCTCCTTTTAGTGTGTGGAGGTCACAAGATTTGAACATACACCTCTAATTGTCACAGTCCAGATTAGATTATTTAAGTGCTATCACTAGCTTATTAATAGGGATAGTAAAAAAATTTTCATCCATGGATATCTACAAAAATTTCTGTAACAGAAGAGTTAATAGAAACCTGCTCCTGTGAATAAATAGAAACGGAAGCGGAAATGAAGGCATCTTACGAAAATTTGTAAAAAATTACTTAAATATTCTTATGTAAGTGTATGTTTAATGGTCTTTTTTTAAGTTTTATCAATAAATAAATTAATTATAATATTTAAATTTGTAACA
>NC_029788.2:17822397-17844308 GCF_000816755.2 Arachis ipaensis
TATGAATATTCAAAAATATCTATTTTTTCTATAGTAAAAAAATAAACAGAAATCTATAATAAAAATAGAATACAAATAAAAAGTGTTTTACTAAATAGAGAAAAGAGATGGGAAAGAGGTGTCTCCACTCCCATAAAACTCCATTGTCATCCCTATTTATTAGTGTTTTTGTTTCTTGGATTGGATCGGATGCGTGCGCTAATCAACTATGTGTGCCTTCAGTTATATATGGAGATGCAGATACATAGGGGAATTCAATGCTCTTTGATTACTTGATGGTGGTGATGAAGCTAAGTAGAATTTAATTTCTTAATCTATACCAGCTTGCATTGGATTATGTATATTATTCCTTTTTGATAAGGATGCATCTTGAGATTTGAGAATATTTATATTCTTATTCTTCCTTGTTGGTGCAACTCTGAAAGTAGTTATTGGATTCTTTTTGCTAACAAAGGATTCATTTTCATTGGTGCATGGAAAACGGAACTATATTCATTTAAAGGAATATTTTATCCATCCTAAACAAGAAGTAACTTGGAGATTTCTTCAGTGGTGAAGATCTTAAAGTACCAGGTTACAAATCAAATTAGTTACAATTCATGAGTTAATTCATAAATATTAATTTTTAAGCATATTATTCCAAATTTAGTCGATGGCCTCTTTTCCCTGCTTGGACTTCCATGGCTCATTGCCGTTGGTGTTCTGGGCCGACGTGTACGAGTCTCTTAGCTTCGACTTTGAGCTCCGGAAGGTTAGTCGCATGATAAATCCATATTTAATAATATTTATGTGCTTTAATTAGGTGGAATTTATCAGCTTTTTTTACAATTGATCATTAAAATAGTATGTTTTTATGCTTTTCTCCTATTTGTATTTAAATGACTAAAGAATGTTTTTTGACGCTTTAATTGATTGATTTATTTCACTTATTCATCTCATTTGGTGTTTTGACATGTGTGTTCAACTGTTAAGGATATATAGAGAGAAAATGGCATGAAAAAATAAGAAGATAGCATATAAAAGTGAGGAATCATGAAAATTAGAAGCTTGGGAGTTTTGCCAGCCTGCGTACGCGAGATCACACCCGCATACGCATCGCCTGAGTTTTGACAGTCCCGTGTACGCGAGACCATGGCCGCGTACGTGACCCTTGAATTTTGACAATCTCGCGTATGCATGCACTTGTCGCGTACGCAAGATACCCAGAACGTGCCTTATTAAAGAAATGTGTAAGGGGCAATTTCTGAAAATTTTTAGACCCATTTCCAAGTCCAAATGGAAGTTAATTGATGGAAGGATGGATGGAGATCAACACACATTCTCATAGATAGAAAATATACTTAGTTTTTTATTCTTAGTTTCTAGGGAGAGAAACTCTACATTCTCTCTAGATTTTCTTAAGATTATTACACTTTTGTTATTATATTTTGATTTGGATCTTGTTTAATTTTAGTTTTTTGAATTAGTAGTTGTTGCACTCTCAGTTTCATAGTTGCTTGTTAATTGTTCACTTTTGTTACTTATGATTCTAGTTTGAACTCTTGGGAATATTGAATTTTCTTTGATTGAATTTGAAGTTTTATGTTTTTTTTTTATATTTATTATGGTCTTTGATAGTGATTATATGTAGTGGGTAGTTCTAATTTTTATTTATTTTGCAATCTATTAATGTCTTTTATTAATGCATACCAAGCGTTTTATGAAATATTTTTTTTAATTATGGAGTAGTTTTTCATACTCTTAGTCTAGGTTAAAGGAATTGAGTGACCTTGAGTCATTGTGTCTAATTAGATTGATGATTTGAGAGTCTAAGTTAGTCAATTTGATACCCATTGATACTAATCTTCTACTAAGTTAATTGGTAGTTAGATTGGGACTTATGGGATGATATTGACTATTATGCCTATTTGATGTACTTCAATCATAGAAGTAGACTTAATGGGATTGATTCCTTATAATTGTCATTATATGATTATTAGACAAGGATAGTGATCTCAATTCCCATACCTTAGCCAAGAGTCTTTTGCAACTTATAGATATTAAAACCCCAAAACTTCCTTTGCTTATTTCTTGCTTTAGTTTCTTTTAGTTAGTTTAATTAGTTTTAGAATAGATTTAAACTCATACCTTGTCTTGTTAGATTGATATAGATAATGTTTTGATCACCTTTGATTTAATTTTTTACAACTTAAGTTTCTTGCACATTAAGTTTTGCTAGTTTAAATTTTTGTCTATGCTTATCAACCCTGGATACCTCGACCAACTTTGATACACACAATTGCACATCCTAGGGAGGACGACACAGGAGTAATACTTTCGGTTATTTTTATTGGGTTGAACTTGTGACAATCAAACTAAACTTTGACCGGATAGCTAGTTGTTGGTCTAGAACTATACTTTGATGTAATCATATTCTTGTGAGAAATTCTAGACCGACGATTTGCGTCCGTCAAGTTTTTGGCGCCATTATCGGAAATCATAGCAATGTGTGTCCTATTGTTGGTTTATATGTAGATATTGTACATAGTTTATTTGCTTTTATTTCTACTTTAAGTCTTTGTAATGCATGAGCTTATGGTTTCTAAGTTGAATAACTCGGTCACAAATGGATCCTAGCTTAGCCGAATTTGATCCTAAAATTGAAAGAACCTTACTTCACATTCGGCAAGTTAGGCGTCGGTTGGATTATACGGCTAGTGCACCGGCCTCTTTTGAAGGACCTTCCGAAACACTAGTCCAATCCGATAGTGATTTGGACTTTTCATTCAACGAAGAGACATCTTACTCTTCTGTTGGGACTACTGACATACCTCTGAGTATTGCAGGTGATAACCATATGGTTGAACCTCGAAGGATTACGTTGCATGAGCAAGGAGCACCAGACCTCGTCTTTCAACCACTTCAAGCATGGTACCCTAACTTAGATGCAAACTTTGAATTGAAGAATAGTCTGATTAATTTGTTGCCTAAGTATCATGGGTTGCCAGGACAAGATACTATTAGACATCTAAGAGACTTTTAAGTGGCATGTTCTACTGCTAGGAGACATGGGTCGGATGAAGTGGCCGTCATGGTCTTTGCTTTTCTCTTGAAGGGCAATCAAAAGAATGGTTCTATGATCAATCTGATGCTGTGGTGGCTGATTGGGATTTGTTGAGAAAGGAGTTCTTGGATAAATTCTTTCCTCCGAAAAGGACTGATTACATCCGGAAGAAAATCTATGGTATTATCCAAAGGGACCAAGAATCACTTCACGAGTATTGAACTCGGTTCAAGAGATTGCTAGATTCTTGCCCCCATCATAGGGTGGATGATCCTTTGCTTATTAGTTATTTTTGTGGAGGCCTTTGTACACAAGACAAGAGGCTCCTTAATGCATCTAGTAGTGGCTCTCTTGTGAAATACAAGATGACAGATGAAGTATGGAGGTTAATTAATGATGTTGCGGAGGCCACTCAACATGATAGAGTGAGCAACAATCACCCAAAGAGTGTGGCAGAAGTGTCTTCTTCTGATTTGGCATCGACTAAGACACTTGGGGAGATGACTATTCTTCTCAAACAAATTCATCAAGGGAAAAATTCTTCTTCATCCATGCAATCTATCTAAGCTCCACCTCAAATCTTACAAATTGAGGGACCTCCTAGAGTGTGTGGTGTATGTTCTTGCACTTCACACTACACCGATTAATGCCTTCAAATTCAAAGAGATTACACTCTTGCAGTGGCTAACCCTTATAACAACAGTTCTTCCTACCACCCTCAAAACCAAGGTTCCTACTCTTATGAGGCAATTACAATTAAGGGTGGTGGGATAACTCCCACCAAAGGTGAAACCAAGGACCATTGATAAACCACTATTTTATGGTATATTTTGTACTGAATTGAGTGGATTTTGTAAACTATTCTCACACTTATTCATGTAAATTGCATGTTTTTAAGTTTCCTTCCTGATTTTGTGCTATGAATGAAAACATGCTTCTTTGGCCTTAAAATTTCTAATTCTTAATCCTCTTTTATTACCATTCGATGCCGTGATATGTTTGTTAAGTGTTTTCAGGGTTATAGGGATGGAATGGCTTAGAGGATGGAAAGGAAGCATGCAAAAGTGGAAAGAACACAAGAATTGAAGTTTTGAGAAGCTGGTGTCTACGCGTACGCATGGCTGACGCGTACGCGTGACCGAGCCATAACCAAATGACGCGCACGCGTGGCTGATGCCTACGCGTGGCTAGTGCAGAGTTCAATCGATGCATACGCGTGACGAGCGCCACGTGCCTCAGTAAATAGAATTCGCTGGGGGCAATTTCTGAGCTGCTTTTGACCCAGTTTCAGGCACGAAAATGAAAACAAGAGGCTGTAGAGTGGAGCGGGGAAAAGAGGATTCATTCATTCACACTTTAGGTTTTAGATGTAGGTTTCTAGAGAGAGAGGCTCTCTCCTCTCTCTAGGTTTCATGGCTGACGCGTACGCGTGACCGAGCCATAACCAAATGACGCGCACGCGTGGCTGATGCCTACGCGTGGCTAGTGCAGAGTTCAATCGATGCATACGCGTGACGAGCGCCACGTGCCTCAGTAAATAGAATTCGCTGGGGGCAATTTCTGAGCTGCTTTTGACCCAGTTTCAGGCACGAAAATGAAAACAAGAGGCTGTAGAGTGGAGCGGGGAAAAGAGGATTCATTCATTCACACTTTAGGTTTTAGATGTAGGTTTCTAGAGAGAGAGGCTCTCTCCTCTCTCTAGGTTTTAAGGTTTTTAGTCTTATTTCTTCTTAGCTTCAGAATTTTATCTTGCTTTAATTTAGTTTTCTTCTACCTTTTATTGTTCTAGTATCTTAGTTTATCTTCTCTTGTTGATTTCTTTATTTCCCAATTTAGTTTATGAACTCTTCTTGTTAGATTTAATTTTTTTTAATGCAATTTGAGGTATTTCATGTTTATTGCTTCTTTCTTTAATTGTTGGTTATTGATTCCTTACATTTGTTAATCTTAGATTTTACTATTTCTTGTTACTTTTCTATACTTTTATTTTGTACCTTCCAAGTGTTTGATAAAATGCTTGGTTAGATTTTAAAATAGATTTTTATGTTCTTGACTTGGATTGATTAATTAGAGACTCTTGAGTTGTCAAAATTATTTTGTTGATTGGTGATTGAAAGTTGCTAGTTGGCTTGAACCTCACTAATTCTAGTCTTTGATTAGGACTTGTGAACTTAAGTCGATTTTGCTCGCTTAACTTTCCTTCATTTGTTAGAGGATAACTAAGTGAAAGCGATTTGCACTTACCATCACAATTGAGGATGATGATAATGAGGATAGGAATTCCAATTCTCGATCCTTGCTAGGACCTTTCTTCGTTGTTTGTTTATTTTTCTCGCAATTTATATTTTCTTGTTCCTTATTTCAAAACCCCAAAAAGAAGTACATCATAACCAATAATAAACACACTTTCCTGCAATTCCTTGAGAGACGACCCGATGTTTGAATACTTCGGTTTATTTTTATTGGGGTTTGTACTTGTGACAACCTAATTAAATGTTGGTTGAGGATTAATTGTCGGTTTAGAACTATACTTGCAACGCGATTTTATTGAAAAATTCTTTACCGACATTTTTTCTCCGTCAAGTTTTTGGCGCCGTTGTCGGGGAATTGCAAACGTGTGCCTTGTTATTGGTTATTGTGAATATTGTGAATATGTTTGCCTTTTGCTTCTTTGTTAGTTGTTGCTAGTTTTAGGAGTTTATTTCATTATTTCTTGTTAGTTTTTGCTTTTATTTTCTCTTGTTACTATGAATTCTCACCACTTTGGCTATGAGTTTGGTTCAAATTATGTTGTAGGGAGTGGAAGCTACAATGAGAACATGCATCAAAGATGGGACAATCAAAGGTGGGAGGAACCTCGAGCATATGCTTATGGACAACCCTCATGGCAACAACCACCACCATATGCCTATGAACCCCCTCCTCAACATAGTTTTGAACCACCATACTCACAAGCCTCATACCACCAAACACCTCCATATGATCCTAATCCATATCCTCCATACCAAACACCATATGAGCCATGTGAACAAGCACCCATTGAACCACCACAAATCCAACATCATTACCTTCACAACTCTTCTTTTCCCTCCAACTAAGCTCCTATGGATGATACACTTAGTATCATTCTTCAAGAGCAAGAAGAGCTTCAAACCACACTCACCTCTACCCTTCAAGAGTTTATATCCCGTATACCTCCACATTCTACCAACAACCAAAGCACCTTCCAACCTTTAAGCTCTAATGCATCTCCTTTTCAACCACAAGATGAACTCTCTTTTCCACCACAACCCTCCATAGAAGAGTGTCCATATCCATCATTCCAAGAGCAATATGATCCTGCTTATGTTAGCCAAGTGGAACAAGAGCAATATGATCCTGCTTATGTTAGCCAAGTGGAGCAATATGATCCATGGAAGAGTGTCCATATCCATCATTCCAAGAGCAATATGATCCTGCTTATGTTAGCCAAGTGGAACAAGAGCCAATGGATCGTCTCAAGGAAGCAATGGATCGGCTCCAAGCAATCATTCGTCAAAAGGAGCAAGAGGAAGCCCAAAGGATGCGCGAAACTTTCATGGCTAACATTGCTAAAATTCAAGCCACCGTAGACTCATGGGATACATGTCACAAGCAAAGTATTTTCACGGATAAATGTGGAAAATCAACCGAAGAGAGGAGCATGAAGGAGATTTTAAAATCTCAACATGAGAACAAGGAGATGGAGTGTGTTGTCCAACAAGTGGAAACTATGGAGATTGTTGAAGAAGAAAAAGAAGTGGTTGAAAGTTTAGGCGAAGTTGAACAAAAGGTGGATTCCAAGTTTGAGAACACTTCCACACCAAGTGATGTTATTGATGATTTTGTGGAACTTATTGGACCTTCTTCCATTAAGTGTGAATTTGATGTTGAAGAGGATAATATGCAACCTCTTAGGCATATTGTGGATGATGAGAGATTGAAAGAGGTTGAGCAAGCGATAAACCCTATTATTGAAGATGATTCCACACCAACTAATATTCTATTCGAGTTTGTTGAACCTTCCTCATTGTGTTGTGAAATTGATGTCGAGGAGGCTAGAGCACAACCTCCAACACATGACTTGAACAATGTGGAATGTATTGAAGAAGTTGGTGAGCAAGGAATTGAAATCGAAGAAGCTTGCCAAAAGGTGGAGGTAGTCAAAGAAGAGCACAAGGGGGTGGAACTAGCAAGATCCTTGGGACCACCCCTACCTAAGTCACCATCATCCATCCTTTCATTCAAGTGGGTAAATCTCTTATCGCTAAGCTTTACTTTCCCACTTGAATATGGTTTGCTTGAAACGGATGGCCCGCTTAGAACTCTTTATGGATTGAAGAGTAAAAGAGAGTTGTGTAGTGGTCCGCAAAATGATGTTAGGCTCATCAAGGTTGAACCCCCAAGTCATAGGTCTCATGGTTGGAGGAATGCTAAATTGTATGGATCTAGGAGGGGCATTTGGTGCCTAAATGAGAATTCGGCTTGCTTCTCACCCAATTGGAACTATGATGCTCAATTTGAAGAAGGGTGTAAAAACAAAGTGTCCCCGGATCACAAAAGGAGGATTAATTTTGGGAGCTCAAAGCTTGTGAAAAACTTCATCAAGGTTTGGTGAATTTATTTGGCAATGTTGGAGCTTATTAGAAGTCCAAGCATTGGTGGGAGTTTCAAGATGAGTTCAAGCACAAGCCACCATGACAAGGAGCTCACCAAATATCCAACTTAAGGACTTTAACTAAAAGTGCTAGGTGGGAGACACCCCATCATGGTAAATTCTTCCTATTTTTCCTTTTGTTTATATTAGTAATAAGCATGGTTCTGAAAACCGGACCGGACCGGCCAGTTCAACCGGAAAAACCGAGAACCGGTTACTTAGCCGGTCCGGGTAACGTAGAAAACCGCCTGGCAAAAAACCGATGAAAAAACCGATCGAACCGGTGGTTAACCGGCGAACCGGAAGAACCGTCCAGTTTTTTGGCGGTTTAGTGGTTTGCAACTTCAATGCCAAAACGACGTCGTTTTGGCTTTAAAAAAAAAAGAGAGAGAAAGGCGTACGCGAAAGTCTCCTAACCTAACTCTGTAACCCACTATGCCACTAACCCTTTCTTCCCCTTTCCCCTAACCTAATCGGTGCCAGCCTCCATTCACCCACCAAGGCCACCATTGCCACCCACAACCATCCACAGAAGCCGTGACCACCACCGGCCGAGCTCGCCTCCTCATTCGCCACCCACAGCCATCCACAGCAGCCGCGACCACCACCGGCCGAGCCCGCCTCCTCGTCGCCGAACGTCACCTAGGCCGCCTCCTCATTCGCCACCCACAACCATCCACAGCCGCCGCGACCACCACCGGCCGAGCCCGCATCCTTCTGAATTCGGTAAGACTCTTTTCTATGCTCGCCTTCTTGAATTTGGATTTTGATTTTCTAAGGTTCTGTGAGCTCGCCTGTTCTATGCTGCCTTCTTGATTTATGTTATTGATTTTATGAGGTTATTTTGATTGTTGTTTCATTATTTTCATGATTGCTGTTTTTGATTTTGAATATGTTTTGCTGCTTCTGTTAGCTGCTTCATGAATCATGATGAATTTTTTTGCTGCTTCTAATATGTTTGCTGTTTCATTATTTTCAATTTTTCATGATTGCTGTTTTTGATTTTGAATATGTTTTGCTGCTTCTGTTAGCTGCTTCATGAATCATGATGAATTTTTTTGTTGCTTCTAATATGTTTGCTGTTTCATTATTTTCAATTTTTCATCATTGCTGTTTTTGATTTTGAATATGTTTTGCTGCTTCTGTTTGTTGCTTCATGATGAATATTTTTTGCTGCTTCTGAATATGCTTGCTGTTTCATTATATTCATGGTTTTCTGAAGATATTTTCTAGTCTTTGATTTTCTGATTGTTATAGATGGAACAATCACAAAGTAACCCACAGCCACAAGATAATGCTGTTCAAGATTCTCAAACTGGTTGAGTTGCTAATTGAGTTGCTGATTTAGGGTTTGTCATTCTGAGTTACTGATTTTGTTAATTTGTGCTTATTTTATTAAATTTTCTGGAAAGAATTTGTTGTTGATCCTCAGATATTGTGTTACTGATTTTGTGAATTTGTTATTTTATTCTGAGTTGCCAATGTTTATGAAACTTGTGCTTATTTTGTTAAATTTACTGGAAAGAATTTATTGTTGATCCTCAAATATTTGTGTTACTGATTTTGTGAATTTATTATTTTATTCTGAGTTACCAATGTTTATGAAATTGGAGTTGATTATAATGATCCTCAGATTCTGAATTGCCCTTCTGTTGAATTTGGAGTCTGATTTCTGGACAGAACTTTTGTTGCTGTTGCATTTGTAATAAGTTAAATTTTCATTTTTAGTTAAAATTATTTAGTTTAAGTTGTGGTTTAGCTTATTTAATATTAATTAGCATTGCTTTGGTAGCTTGTTAGTTTATTATAAAAAAAAAGGTCCACCCCACGCGTAAGCCTCGCTGACGCGTACGCGTCATCTACAAATTTTCCTTGTCCACGCGTGCGCGTGACCGATGTGCACGCGTCGTATGCTCTTGCTGCAATCCCTGGTACAAAAATAAGAGAGTTGTGCTAGAACTGTGCGGGTGGGGTAATAGGAGCACAACACAACCCACACGTGCGCCTCGCTGACGCATACACGTCATTTGAATTTTCGACCTTCCACGTGTGGGCGTGGCCGACGCGCACGCGTCGTCTCTTAATGCTGCCTCTGGTACAAAAACCAGAGAGTTGTGATGAAACTGTGCAAGTGATGTGCGAGTAGCACGAAAACGTATCACGCGTACACGTGACCGACGCTTACGCGTCACCTTCGCTTTTCTGCTTCCCACGCGTACGCGTCGCCTCCTGAATCTACTATCTTCACGTGTGCGTGGACGACGCTTACGTATCGCTTCTCTTTTCCTTTTTTCTTCTTTTTTCTCTCATTCTTCTTTCTTTCTACCTTTTTTCTTCTTCATTCCCTTCACTTCTCATCTTTATTCTCTTTCATTCTGTTTTGTTTATTGCATTTGCAAACCTTCATTTATTGCATTTTAATTTTGCTACTTGTTCTTATTTTCTTTTCTAAGTTCGCTATCTTTCCATTGGTGTTGAATTCTCCTACTTAACTGTTGAATATTTCTTGCATTGTTTTGGTGCTTCGTGACTTGTTTTGTATTATTGGGTGATGATATTTATAGGTCAATGCTTATCTTTTGTGACACTTGCATTCTTTGTGCATTGACATGAACTCATATTGTCTTTCATGACCCGCTCTTTCCTATTTGAACTTGATGCTTCCGAGTGTTCTCTTCATGCCATTTATTTATGAATTTACTCTTGCATCAAGTGGTTGTTAATATGCCATTCGCTTATATTGCTTTCTCACTTACATGTTGTAGCTACCATGTAGTTGAGAATCCCACTCTTATTTGGCATTAGCCCACCTATATTTTATTTATTTTGACATCTTTGTTTGTGGGCTATTCTTCTTCCTTCTTCTCTCCTTTTAGGCTGGCCACCAAGAGGGGAATGGAAGAGTGCTCTCTTCATGCTATTTACTTATGCTTAAACTTTACTCTTGCATCAAGTTTTAGTTGATATGCAATTCGCTTATATTGCTTTCTCACTTACATGTTGTAGCTACCATGTAGTTGAGAATCCCACTCTTATTTGGCATTAGCCCACCTATATTTTATTTATTTTGACATCTTTGTTTGTGGGCTATTCTTCTTCCTTCTTCTCTCCTTTTAGGCTGGCCACCAAGAGGGGAATGGAAAAGCTTCTAAATGGGGCAACAAATAAGTTCTTCTGCACAATCTTTTAAAAAAACTCATCAGTTGCAGCAACCCACCTAGTCCACTCTGCTCATCTTTGTATGCACCGAGGATGGTGCAATTTTTAAGTGTGGGGAGGTCGACAACCGACTTCCGTGGGGAACTACTACCTTTCACCAACACCAATTCTTAATCTTCTTTGTTAGCTAGTTGTTGCATTGCATGATAGATTTCATGTGTAGTTAGTTGTTTGCATTTAGGTACTACTTGGTTGAAGTAATGATTTCCTTTTCAAGAAACTATTCTAGGGCATTTCACTAATTTGAATTAAATTTTTGTTGAACTTGCTTGAAGAACTTTATTTTGGAACATGGTTTTAGAGCTAGAACATACAAACCCAGTAAGATTTTGAGCGTATTGATTAGTTGCATCTTATCAACCAATATTTTGATTCAGTGTGTATTGTTTTCTCTAAGACTGTGATCTTTGTCTTGCTTGATTCTATATTTTTATTGTTTGATGTATGCATGCACTTATGTGATTGAGGCCTTTGTTTCACTAAGCTCACATATCCATATGGCCTTGACCTTTCATCATCCTTTGCAAACCAATGTTGAGCCTATTTTACCCCATTTGTTCTCTATTTTAACACATCACTAATTCTAAGCGGAAAACAATAAATGTCTTAATTTGAATCCTTGGTTAGCTTAGACTAGTGAGAGTGTGCTCAGTTTAAGTGTGAGAAAATTTGGTTGGGAACATCTGGTTTGGGAAATGGGTATTGTATATTTTTGTGAAAATGTAAAAAAGATAGTTGAGCACATATTCTTGTATTCAATACCTTAATCATATGCATTAAAAGAAAGCAATAAAAGGGGACAAAATACCCCAAAATAAATGGTGGTATCCATGCATATGTATTGTACTAAATTTGGATGCATGAATATGTGGCAATAGATAGTTAATAGGTAGTTAGGTTTTGCATTGTCGGCTTTTCGCACAACTGTTCATTGAAATCGCATGTTTTTATGATTTCCTCCTATTTGTGCTTCAATAACTAAAGCATGCTTTTTGAGGCTTTGATTTATTGATTTATTTCACTTATTCACCCCATTTGGTGCCTTGACATGTGTGTTCAAGTATTTTAGGATATATATGATGAAAATGGCATGGAAGAGTGAAGAAGATAGCATGCAAAAGTGAGGAATCAAGAAGATTGGAAGCTTGGGAGTTTTGCCAGCCCGCGCACATGAGATCACACCCGCGTACGCATCACCTGAATCTTGACAGTCCCACATACGCAAGACCATGGCCGTGTACGCGACCCTTGAGTTTTGACAATCTCGCGTATGCATGCACCTGTTGCATACACGAGATAGCCAAAACGCGCCTCATTAAAGAAACACGTGAGGGGCGATTTCTAAAGACTTTTGGACCCATTTCCAAGCCCAAATGGAAGCTAATTGATGGAAGGATGGAGGGGGAGCAACATACATTCTCATAGATAGAAAATGTACTCAATTTTTGGTTTTTAGTTTTTAGGAAGAGAAATTCTACCTTCTCTCTAGGTTTTCTTAGGATCATTACACTTTTGTTAATGCACTTTGATTTGCATCTTGTTTAATTCTAGTTTCCTTTTTGAATTACTAGTTGTTGCACTCTCAGTTTCATAGTTGCTTGTTAATTGTTCACTTTTATTATTTATGATTCTAGTTTGAACTCTCGTGGATATTGAATTTTCTTTAATTGAATTTGAAGTTTTATGTTCTTTTTATGTTTATTATGGTCTTTGATAGTGATTATATGTAGTGGGTAGTTCTATTTTTCATGTTTGTTATTTATTCATGTCTTTGATTAGTGCATACTAAATGTTTGATGAAATATTTTCTTTAATTATAGAGTAATTTTTTATACTCTTGGCCTAAGTTAAAGGAATTGAGTGATCTTGAGTCACTGTGTCTAATTGGATTGATGATTTGAGAGTCTAAATTAGTCAATTTAATACCCATTAACACTAATCTTCTACTAAGTCAATTGGTAGTTAAATTGGGACTTATGAAATGATATTGACTATGCCTATTTGAATAAGTCACCAAAAAAATATATAATTATATGGTAACACTTGTTGATGTTTTTTTTATCATATACATTGTAATATCAAATTATATGTTATTTGTTCGGTTGGTCGGTTACCGGACGGTTCGGGTTGGACTTTTGGGAAGTGGTAGGGGCTCGTCAGGTTGTGGACTGCTGGGCAGGTGTATGCGAGGTCCCGAGTACTTCGTATAAAAGGGGGGGTGACGTACCTTGGGGGAAGGGTAAATTCTTCCCCTTATATATTGTGTCAGGGATGGGCCCTACAAGGACAAGCCCACTTTCTCTGGGACGTTCTCCTACAGCCGTGAATGAGCTGTCTGGGACGCGCGTCCGGGTTGGTTGCGGGGCGCCTCACTATGACCGTCTGGGTCTGGTGGCACTCGGGTCGGGCCGACCCGTGGAGGGTTTGGGCCAGGCCGTAACAGTGCCCCCACGCGCCAGTGATAGTCGTGGGAGCTATCAGTGGTGTGTTACTTCGCATTTCATTCATCATCGTTAGGTCGGCCGCTCGTGGAAGGGACATGCCCCCTGCGCGCGTGTCTCTTGGTTGCTGAGGCAACCGTTTGTCACTTCGTTCCTCGCGCTGCGCATTAAATGCTCATAATGGGTTGCAAAACCCCGTGTGTAAATACTATTTTACCTCCAAGTCTTTCGCGCTTTCTGAGTGGCAGTTTTAAATAGTTTACCTCCCACTTTTCTTTCTTTTTACGCTCCTATTTCTTCCATTTCCTTGTTATCTCCCTCTTCTTCCCTCAGAAATTCCAGAGTGCTATTACAGTTTCTTCGAACATCTTCCTCTCATCCTTCTAACTTTCGCAACAAATTCAGGTAATCCTCGGACTTCTCTCTTTTCTTCTCTGTTATTGTATGCTTGTTGCTTGTATTTGCTTGTTCTTGCTGTCTTGTTTGGAATTTGTTGCTATATGACCTTTTGATGCTAGGTAGACGTGTTAGGGGAGGGGTACCATTCCAGGGTAGGTTTTTAGGTGGCTTTCGGGATAGGTGTAGCTTTGGCCATACTTGATCTTAACTGTTGAATAGGATAAACGTAGTTTTTGGGTTTTTTCCGGGCTCCCGACCTCATAGACTAATGGAGTGGTACCCCCACTGTAGGTATGCCTCGCATCGTCTCCCGGGCTTCTACCTCCGCGGCGAACTATGACCCCTACGCCTGGGTGACCTCAGACGTAAAGGACTCGCCGAACCAGATGGATCTGGAGGAGTTGACGGAGTTCCGGCAAGCCGGGTATCTGTGCGGGGGGACAGATGAGGAGACCAATTACGAGACCTTCGTCCCTGCACCCAACGAGCGATTGTACGAGATTAATTTCCGTTCTCCCCGGGTCGCCGACTGGATTTGGTTTTACAAAGCCATGTTCACCCAGGTCGGCATCCGTCTGCCATTCTCCGATTTCCAGATGTCTCTCCTTAATCGGATATCCGTGTCACCGTCGCAACTCCATCCGAACAGCTGGGCTTTTATCCGCTGTTTCGAGATGGTTTGTGAATATCTCGAGCTGCCGGCGTCAGTGGATGTCTTCCTCTTCTTCTTCAACCTTACCAACCCCTCCAAACAAGGGAAGGCGAGGAAAGGATTTTTGTCTTTCCGGTCTGCCCAAGGCCGGAGGATATTTGGCCTGTTCGAGGACTCTTATCATGGGTTCAAGGACAAATTCTTCAAGGTTCGTCCTGTTAAGGGTTGCCATCCTTTTTGGTTATCACTAGAGGGGGAATGCCTCATCCCGACTTATTGGAGCTTCGGGGCAGGGTCGAATTCTTTCATTAAAGTGACCTACAAGGGGATGTCCCCTGCGAATAAAAGGATTGCTGATGTGTTGTTCACTCTTTTTGGGAAGAACCCCGTGAACCCCCACCTCCTCATGGGCGAACAGGAGTCCGCCCGGAATTATATTTGTGAGTTGTTCTGTCTTTATGTATTTGCATTGTTTATTGCTTGGTTTGTTCTTCCCGACTTCACGACTAATGCATTTGCTTTTCTATTGTAGTGGAGATGTCTGCTTCCGTGACTGGGCTTGAAAACTTAGTCAAGACCTTCTTGGAGGATAGTGATGAGGAGAAGGCCGGCGAGGACGCCGGGAAGCCAGAAGGCCCTTCTGTGGAGAAGGGGGATCAGGCTGTGCCCTCTCCCCAGGACACCGCGATGTCCGAGAAGAATCCGGCCGAGGTGCAGGCTTCCCCCCTTCCCGAAGAGGTGGCCGTTGCTGGGCACTTGTCTCCTACCCATCAAGCCTATGACGATGTGGAACTTATTCATACTTGGTGCACGAAATTGTGATCTCAGGCAACGGCGCCAAAAAACTCTGTACGCACGTCTTAATAAATTGTTTTTCATTCACAACTTCGATACAACTAACCAGCAAGTGCACTGGGTCGTCCAAGTAATAAACCTACGTGAGTAAGGGTCGATCCCACAGAGATTGTTGGTATGAAGCAAGCTATGGTCATCTTGTAACTCTCAGTCAGGCAGATTCAAATGTGATTGGATTAGATAATTAGATAATTTAGAAGATAAATAAAATAGGATAGAAATACTTATGTAAATCATTGGTGAGAATTTCAGATAAGCATATAGAGATGCTCAAGAGATACTCATTCAATCTAAGGTGGAACGGAAGTGGTTGTCAGGCACACGTTCGTGGGGAATGATGATGATTGTCACGTTCATCACATTCAGGTTGAAGTGCGAATGAATATCTTAGAAGCGGAAAAAGTTGAATTGAATAGAAAAATAGTAGTACTTTGCATTAATTCATGAGGAACAGCAGAGCTCCATACCTTAATCTATGGAGTGTAGAAACTCTACCGTTGAAAAATACATAAGTGAAAGGTTCGGGCATGGCCGAGAGGCCAGCCCCAAAACGTGATCACAGGATCAAAAATACAATCCAGGATGTTCCAAAGATGTCTAATACAATAGTAAAAGGTTCTATTTATAATAAACTAGCTACTAGGGTTTACAGAAGTAAGTAATTGATGCATAAATCCACTTCCGGGGCCCACTTGGTATGTGCTTGGGCTGAGCTTGAATGTTACACATGCAGAGGCTCTTTCTGGAGTTGAACGCCAGGTTGTAACGTATTTCTGGCGTTCAACTCTGGTTTATGACGTGTTTCTGGCGTTTAACTCCAGACAGCAGCGTAGAACTGGCGTTCAATGCCCTTTTATGTCGTCTAAACGCGGCCAAAGTATGGACTATTATATATTTCTGGAAAGCCCTGGATGTCTACTTTTCAACACAATTGGAAGTGTGCCATTTTGAGTTTTGTAGCTCCAGAAAATCCACTTTGAGCGCAGGGAGGTCAGAATCCAACAGCATCAGCAGTCCTTCTTCAACCTCTGAATCTGATTTTTGCTCAAGTCCCTCAATTTCAGCCAGAAAATACCTGAAATCACCAAAAAATACACAAACTCATAGTAAAGTCCAGAAATGTGAATTTAACATAAAAACTAATGAAAACATCCCTAAAAGTAACTAGATCCTACTAAAAACATACTAAAAACAATGCCAAAAAGCGTATAAATTGTCCGCTCATCACAACACCAAACTTAAATTATTGCTTGTCCCCAAGCAACTGAAAATCAAATAGGATAAAAAGAAGAGAATATACTATAAATTCCAAACTATCAATGAAACATAGCTCCAATCAAATGAGCGGGACTTATAGCTTTTTGCCTCTCTTGGTTTTAAGAGCTTTTGGCTTTTTCTGCTTGCTTTTTCTTTTTATTTTTTTCGCCCTTTTTTTTCTGCAAGCTTTGTTCTTTGCTGCTTTTTCTCGCTTCAAGAATCATTTTTGTGATTTTTCAGATTATCAAATAACATGTCTCCTTGTCATCATTCTTTCAAGAGCCAACATATTTAACATTCTTAAACAACAACTTCAAAATACATATGCACTGTTCAAGCATTCATTCAGAAAACAAGAAGCACTGTCACCACATCAATATAATTAAACTAAGTTCAAGGATAAATTCGAAACTCATGTACTTCTTGTTCTTTTGAATTAAAAACATTTTTCATTTAAGAGAGGTGATGGATTCATAGGACATTCATAACTTTAAGACATAGTTACTAAATACTAATGATCATGTAGTGAAGACACAAACATGGATAAGCACTTAACATAGAAAACGAAAAACAGAGAATGTAAGAACAAGGAATGAGTCCACCTTAGTGATGGTGCGTTTCCTTCTTGAGGAACCAATGATGTCCTTGAGCTCTTCTATGTCTCTTCCTTGTCTTTGTTGCTCCTCCCTCATTGCTTTTTGATCTTCTCTAATTTCATGAAGGATGATGGAGTGCTCTTGATGTTCCACCCTTAATTGTCCCATGTTGGAACTTAATTCTCCTAGGGAGGTGTTGATTTGCTCCCAATAGTTTTGTGGAGGAAAATGCATTTGAGGCATCTCCGGGATCTCATGGTGATGAGCTTCATGCGTCTCTTGAGCTCCATGAATTGGCTCTCTTGTTTGCTCCATCCTTTTCTTAATGATGGGCTTCTCTTCCTCAATGGGAATGTCTTCTTCTATGTCAATTCCAGCCGAATTGCATAGATGGCAAATGAGGTGAGGAAAAGCTAACATTGCCATAGTGGAGGACTTGTCAGCCACCTTGTAGAGTTCTTGAGGTATAATCTCATGAACCTCCACCTCTTCTCCAATCATAATGATGTGGAACATGATGGCCCGGTCTATAGTAACTTCAGACCGGTTGCTAGTGGGAATGATTGAGCGTTGAATAAACTCCAATCATCCTCTAGCTACAGGCTTAAGGTCCAGTCTTCTCAGTTGAACCGGTTTGCCTTTTGAGTCAATCTTCCATTGAGCTCCTTCCACACATTTGTCCATGAGGACTTGGTCCAACCTTTGATCAAAGTTGACTCTCCTTGTGTAGGGGCGTGCGTTCTCTTCCATTATTGGCAAGTTGAACGCCAACCTTACATTTTCCGGACTAAAATCTAAGTAATTCTCCCGAACCATGGTGAGATAATTCTTTGGGTTCGGGTTCTTACTTTGATCATGGTTCCTTGTGATCCATGCATTAGCATAGAACTCTTGAACCATTAGAATTCTGACTTGTTGAATGGGGTTTGTTAGAACTTCCCAACCTCTTCTATGGATCTCATGTCGGATCTCCGGATACTCATTTCTCTTGAGTTTGAAAGGGACCTCGAGGATCACCTTCTTATTGGCCACAACATCATAGAAGTGGTCTTGATGAGCTTTGGAGATGAATCTTTCCATCTCCCATGAGTCAGAGGTGGAAGCTTTTGTCTTCCCTTTCCCTTTTCTAGGGGATTCTCCGGTCTTAGGTGCCATCAATGGTAATGGAAAAACAAAAAGCTTATGTTTTTACCACACCAAACTTAGAATATTGCTCGCCCTCGAGCAAAAGAAGAAAGAATAGAAGAAGAAGAAGAAAATATGGAAGAGAGAAGGGAGAGGTGTAGTCGGCCAAGAAGGGGAAGAGAGGGTTGTGTTGTGTGAAAATGAGGAAGAATGGAGGGCTTTATATAGGGAAGGGAGGGTGATGAGCGGATAATTTATACGCTTTTTGGCATTGTTTTTAGTAGAATCTAGTTACCTTTAGGGATGTTTTCATTAGTTTTTATGTTAAATTCACATTTCTGGACTTTACTATGAGTTTTTGTGTTTTTCTGTGATTTCAGGTATTTTCTGGCTGAAATTGAGGGACTTGAGCAAAAATCAGATTCAGATGTTGAAAAAGGACTGCTGATGCTGTTGGATTCTGACCTCCCTGCACTCAAAATGGATTCTCTGGAGCTACAGAATTAAAAATGGTGCGCTTCCAATTTCGTTGGAAAGTAGACATCCAGGGCTTTCCAGCAATATATAATAGTCCATACTTTGCTCGAGGATAGATGACGTAAACTGGTGTTCAACGCCAGCTCTCTGCCCAATTCTGGAGTTCAGCGCCAGAAATGGATCAAGAACCAGAGTTGAACGCCAGAAATGGATCAAAACCTGGCGTTCAACTCCACAAATGGCCTCTGCACGTGGAAAGTTAAAGCTCAGCCCAAGCACACACCAAGTGGGCCCCGAAAGTGGATTTATGCATCAATTACTTACTTCTGTAAACCCTAGTAGCTAGTTTATTATAAATAGGACTTTTGACTATTGTATTTTCATCTTTGGATGCCTAGTTCTTAGATCAGAGGGGCTGGCCATCTCGGCCATGCCTGGACCTTTCACTTATGTATTTTCAACGGTAGAGTTTCTGCACTCCATAGATTAAGGTGTGGAGCTCTGCTGTTCCTCAAGGATTAATGGAAAGTACTACTATTTTCTATTCAATTCAACTTATTTCGCTTCTAAGATATTCATTCGCACTTCAACCTGAATGTGATGAATGTGAAAATCATCATCATTCCCTATGAACACGTGCCTGACAACCACTTCCGTTCTACATTAGATTGAATGAGTATCTCTTATATCTCTTAATCAGAATCTTCGTGGTGTAAGCTAGAATGATGGCGGCATTCAAGAGAATACGGAAAGTCTAAACCTTGTCTGTGGTATTCCGAGTAGGATTCAATGATTGAATGACTGTGACGAGCTTCAAACTCGTGAGTGCTGGGCGTTAGTGACAGACGCAAAAGGAGGGTGAATCCTATTCCAGCATGATCGAGAACCGACAGATGAATAGCCGTGCCGTGACAGGGTGCGTTAACCATTTTTACTGAGAGGAGGGGATGTAGCCACTGACAACGGTGATGCCCTTGCATAAAGCCAGCCATGGAAAGGAGTAAGACTGATTGGATGAAGATAGCAGGAAAGCAGAGATTCAGAGGAACAAACGCATCTCTATACGCTTATCTGAAATTCTCACCAATGATTTACATAAGTATTTCTATCCCTATTTTCTGTTTAATTATTAATTATATTTGAAAACCCCATTACTATTTTATATCTGCCTGACTGAGATTTACAAGGTGACCATAGCTTGCTTCATACCAACAATCTCCGTGGGATTCGACCCTTACTCACGTAAGGTATTACTTGGACGACCCAGTGCACTTGCTGGTTAGTTGTGCGAAGTTGTGAACCATGGTATTGGCATCATATTTTTGGCGCCATTACCAGGGAAAGAAAGAGCAATGAATTTTACATAATCAAAGTGTAATCACAATTTCTGCGCACCAAGTTTTTGGCGCCGTTGCCGGGGATTGTTTGAGTTTTCGGCAAGCTTTTGGTCCGGTAACATCAGTGCCTAGTTTGGATCCGGCAACAACACCAAGTTTTTGGCGCCGTTGCCGGGGATTGTTCGAGTTTGGACAACTGACGGTTCATCTTGTTGCTCAGATTAGGTAATTTTCTTTTTGTTTTCTCTTCAAAAATTTTTCAAAAAAAAATTTTAAAATAAAAATGTTTTCAAAAATATATTTTTCTTCAGAATTTTTAAATATGAATTCTAGTGTTTCATGAAGCATGTTGAAGCCTGGCTGGCTGTAAGCCATGTCTAATTTTTTGGACTGGGATTTCAACTTGCCATCACAAATGAAGAGATTCTCACACACTTAGTTGCTCTATACAGAAAAAAATTATCAATATCTTCTAAAGCTTGGCTGGCTATTAAGCCATGCCTGACCCTTTGATTGGAGCTTTAGACTAAAGAGCATAAGATTCCTGGAATTCATATTAAAAATTTTGGAATCCTTATTTTTCTTTTTCATAATAAGTTTCGAAAAAAAAATACAAAAAAATTAGAAAATCATAAAAATCAAAAATATTTTTTGTGTTATTGTTTGAGTCTTGAGTCATGTTATAAGTTTGGTGTCAATTGCATATTCATCTTGCATTTTTCGAAAATTCATGCATTCATAGTGTTCTTCATGATCTTCAAGTTGTTCTTGGTGAGTCTTCTTGTTTGATCTTTGCATTTGCATGTTTTGTGTCTTTTCTTGTTTTTCATATGCATTCTTGGATTCTTAGTGTCTAAGCATTAAAGAATTCTAAGTTTGGTGTCTTGCATGTTTTCTTTACATTAAAAATTTTTCAAAAATATGTTCTTGATGTTCATCATGATCTTCATCGTGTTCTTGGTGTTCATCTTGACATTCATAGCATTCTTGCATGCATTCATTGTTTTGATCCAAAATTCTCATGCATTGCATCCTTTTTCTTGTTTTTCTCTCTCATCATAAAAATTCAAAAATAAAAAAAAATATCTTTCCTTTTTTCTCTCATCAAATTCAAAAATTTGGATTGACTTTTTCAAAAATTTTTAAAAATCAAGTTGTTTCTTATGAGTCAAATCAAATTTTCAATTTGAAATCTTATCTTTTTCAAAATCTTTTTCAAAAATCAAATATTTTTCAAATTTCTTAGTTATTTTCGAAAATTCCAAAAATATTTTTCAAAAATCTTTTTCTTATTTTATCTCATAATTTTCGAAAATAACTTAAACAATTAATGTTTTGATTCAAAAATTTGAAGTTTGTTACTTGCTTGTTAAGAAAGATTCAAACTTTAAGTTCTAGAATCATATCTTGTGATTTCTTGTGAATCAAGTCATTAATTGTGATTTTTAAAAACTACTAACCTTTTTCAAAAACTATTTTCGAAAATCACTAACTCTTTTTTAAAAATTATTTTCGAAAATCCTCTCTCTCTCTCTCATCTCCTTCTATTTATTTATTCATCTACTAACATCTCCTCATCTCACATCTCTGCTCTCCTCACCCTTGTGTTTCTTTCCTTACATTACATTCTTTGTCCCCTTCTTTTCTTCCACTCACACAGGGACCTCTATACTGTGGTATAAAGGACCCCTATTATTATTATTATTATTTTTTCTGTGCCCTCTGTTTTGTCATATGAGCAGGAGCAAGGACAAGAATATTCTTGTTGAAGCAGATCCAGAACCTGAAAGGACTCTGAAGAGGAAACTAAGAGAAGCTAAAATACAACAATCCAG
>NC_029788.2:17844559-17850719 GCF_000816755.2 Arachis ipaensis
AATGCCAAATTATTTGGCATTGAAACTTGGGAAGATGAACCTCCCCTGTTCACCAATGAACTAAGTGATCTGGATCAACTGACATTGCCTCAGAAGAGACAGGATCCTGGAAAGTTCATAGTACCTTGTACCATAGGCACCATGATCTTTAAAGCTCTGTGTGACCTAGGTTCAGGTATAAACCTCATGCCCCTCTCTATAATAGAGAAATTGGGAATCTATGGGGTGCAAGCTGCTAAAATCTCATTAGAGATGGCAGATAATTCAAGAAAACAGGCTTATAGACAAGTAGAGGACGTGTTAGTAAAGGTTGAAGGCCTTTACATCCCTGCTGATTTCATAGTCCTAGATACTGGAAAGGAAGAGGATGAATCCATCATCCTAGGAAGACCTTTCCTGGCCACAGCAAGAGCTGTGATTGATGTGGACAGAGGAGAATTGATCCTTCAATTAAATAAGGACAACCTTGTGTTTACAACTCAAGGATCTCTCTCTGCATCCATGGAGAGGAAGCAGAAAAATCTTCTCTCCAAGCAGAGTCAACCAAAGCCCCCACAGTCAAACTCTAAGTTTGGTGTTGTGAGGCCACAACCAAACTCTAAGTTTGGTGTCAAACCCCCATATCCAAACTCTAAGTTTGGTGTTGGGAGGTCTCAACAAAGCTCTGCACATCTGTGAGGCTCCATGAGAGCCCACTGTCAAGCTATCGACATTAAAGAAGCGCTTGTTGGGAGGCAACCCAATGTTTATTTATCCAATTTTGTTTTTGTTTTTCATGTTTTCTTAGGTTCATGATCATGTGGAGTCACAAAATAAACGAAAAATTTAGAAACGGAATCAAAAACAACAGAAGAAAAATCACACCCTGGAGGAAGCACCTGTCTGGCGTTCAACGTCAGAACAGAGCATGGTTCTGGCGCTGAACGCCCAAAATGGGCAGTGTCTGGGCGCTGAACGCCCAGAACAAGCATGGTTCTGGCGTTCAACGCCAGAAATGGCCAAAAAATGGGCATTGAACGCCCAAAATGGGCACCAACCTGGCGCTGAACGCCCAGAGTTGTGTGCAAGGGCATTTTACATGCCTAATGGGTGCAGGGATGTAAATCCTTGACACCTCCGGATCTGTGGACACCACAGGATCACCTCAAGATCTGTGGACACCACAGGATCATCTCAGGATCTATGAATCCCACAGGATCCCCACCCACCTCACCCTCTCTCTCTCCATTCATGGTCATCCCTTCTGTTTTCCATTCACCACTCACATTCATACACACATCCCTCCATCTCCTCTATATCTTCTTTTTCTTCTTCTTCTATTCTTCTTCTCTTGCTCGAGGGCAAGCAAAGTTCTAAGTTTGGTGTGGTAAAAGCATAAGCTTTTTGTTTTTCCATTACCATTGATGGCACCTAAGACCGGAGAATCCTCTAGAAAAGGGAAAGGGAAGACAAAAGCTTCCACCTCCGAGTCATGGGAGATGGAAAGATTCATCTCAAGGGTCTATAGCTCAGTGGTAGAACATGTGGCTGCAAATCAAGAGATCCCTGAGATACCTCAGGAGATACATTTTCTTCCAAACAATTATTGGAAGCAACTAAGGGTGGAACAGTAAGAGCACTCCATCATCCTTCATGTCCTTGAACTTAGCTTAATTATATTGATGTGGTGACAATGCTTCTTGTTTTCTAAATGTATGCTTGAACAGTGCATATGTCTTTTGAAGTTGTTGTTTAAGAATGTTAAATATGTTGGCTCTTGAAAGAATGATGACTAGGAGACATGTTATTTGATAATCTGAAAAATCATAAAAATGATTCTTGAAGCAAAAAAAGCAGCAAAGAACAAAGCTTGCAGAAAAAAAATAGGCGAAAAAAAAAATAGAAAGAAAAAGAAAAGGCAAGCAGAAAAAGCCAAAAGCTCTTAAAACCAAGAGGCAAGAGCAAAAAGCCAATAACCCTTAAAACTAAGAGGCAAGGGTAAATAAAAAAGGATCCCAAGGCTTTGAGCATCAGTGGATAGGAGGGCCTAAAGGAATAAAATCCTGGCCTAAGCGGCTAAATCAAGCTGTCCCTAACCATGTGCTTGTGGCGTGAAGGTGTCAAGTGAAAACTTGAGACTGAGCGGTTAAAGTCAAGGTCCAAAGCAAAAAAAAGAGTGTGCTTAAGAACCCTGGACACCTCTAATTGGGGACTTTAGCAAAGCTGAGTCACAATCTGAAAAGGTTCACCCAATTATGTGTCTGTGGCATTTATGTATCCGTTGGTAATACTGGAAAACAAAGTGCTTAGGGCCACAGCCAAGACTCATAAAGAAGCTGTGTTCAAGAATCATCATACTGAACTAGAAGAGTCAATAACACCATCTGAACTCTGAGTTCCTATAGAAGCCAATCATTCTGAACTTCAATGGATAGAGTGAGATGCCAAAACTATTCAAGAGGCAAAAAGCTACAAGTCCCGCTCATCTAATTGAAGCTATGTTTTATTGATAGTTTGGAATTCATAGTATATTCTCTTCTTTTTATCCTATTTGATTTTCAGTTGCTTGGGGACAAGCAACAATTTAAGTTTGGTGTTGTGATGAGCGGATAATTTATACGCTTTTTGGCATTGTTTTTAGTAGAATCTAGTTACTTTTATGGATGTTTTCATTAGTTTTTATGTTAAATTCACATTTCTGGACTTTACTATGAGTTTGTGTGTTTTTCTGTGATTTCAGGTATTTTCTGGCTGAAATTGAGGGACTTGAGCAAAAATCAGATTCAGATGTTGAAAAAGGACTGCTGATGCTGTTGGATTCTGACCTCCCTGCACTCAAAATGGATTTTCTGGAGCTACAGAACTCAAAATGGCGCGCTTTCAATTTCGTTGGAAAGTAGACATCCAGGGCTTTCCAGCAATATATAATAGTCCATACTTTGCTCGAGGATAGATGACGTAAACTGGCGTTCAACGCCAGCTCTCTGCCCAATTCTGGAGTTCAGCGCCAGAAATGGATCAAGAACCAGAGTTGAACGCCAGAAATGGATCAAAACCTGGCGTTCAACTCCACAAATGGCCTATGCACGTGGAAAGTTAAAGCTCAGCCCAAGCACACACCAAGTGGGCCCCGGAAGTGGATTTATGCATCAATTACTTACTTCTATAAACCCTAGTAGCTAGTTTATTATAAATAGGACTTTTGACTATTGTATTTTCATCTTTGGATGCCTAGTTCTTTGATCAGAGGGGCTGGCCATCTCGGCCATGGCTGGACCTTTCACTCATGTATTTTCAACGGTAGAGTTTCTGCACTCCATAGATTAAGGTGTGGAGCTCTGCTGTTCCTCAAGGATTAATGCAAAGTACTACTGTTTTCTATTCAATTCAACTTATTTCGCTTCTAAGATATTCATTCGCACTTCAACCTGAATGTGATGAACGTGACAATCATCATCATTCCCTATGAACGCGTGCCTGACAACCACTTCCGTTCTACATTAGATTGAATGAGTATCTCTTAGATCTCTTAATCAGAATCTTCGTGGTGTAAGCTAGAATGATGGCGGCATTCAAGAGAATCCGGAAAGTCTAAACCTTGTCTGTGGTATTCCGAGTAGGATTCAATGATTGAATGACTGTGACGAGCTTCAAACTCGTGAGTGCTGGACGTTAGTGACAGACGCAAAAGGAGGGTGAATCCTATTCCAGCATGATCGAGAACCGACAGATGAATAGTCGTGCCGTGACAGGGTGCGTTGACCATTTTCACTGAGAAGAGGGGATGTAGCCACTGACAACGGTGATGCCCTTGCATAAAGCCAGCCATGGAAAGGAGTAAGACTGATTGGATGAAGATAGCAGGAAAGCAGAGATTCAGAGGAACAAACGCATCTGTATACGCTTATCTGAAATTCTCACCAATGATTTACATAAGTATTTCTATCCCTATTTTCTGTTTAATTATTAATTATATTCGAAAACCCCATTACTATTTTATATCTGCCTGACTGAGATTTACAAGGTGACCATAGCTTGCTTCATACCAACAATCTCCGTGGGATTCGACCATTACTCACGTAAGGTATTACTTGGATGACCCAGTGCACTTGCTGGTTAGTTGTGCGAAGTTGTGAACCATAGTATTGGCATCATGTTTTTGGCGCCATTACCAGGGAAAGAAAGAGCAATGAATTTTACATAATCAAAGTGTAATCACAATTTCTGCGCACCAGAGGGGGTAAATTTCGGCCATATAGGGTGGGTTTGGGTGGGAAATTGGTTTTGAATTTTGAAGGTAGGTGGAGTTTATGAGGTAGGTTTATGGGGAAGAGTAGATGGACGTGAGTGGATGGATGTGAGCGGGAAGAGAGATTGAGGTGATTGGTGAAGAGTTTTGGGGAAGAGTGTTTATTGGGAAGAGAGGATGAATATTGAGAAGAGGGAAGAGAGTGAGTGGTGGTAGGTGGGGATCCTGTGGGGTCCACAGATGCTGAGTTGATCCTGTGGGGTCCACAGATCCTGAGGTGTCAAGAAATTGCATCCCTGCACCAATTAGGCATGTAAAATGCCTTTGCATGCAATTCTGGCGTTTAAACGCCGAATTGATGCTTGTTCTGAGCGTTCAACACCCAGATGCAGCATATTTCTGGCGTTGAACGCCAGCCAGATGCTTGTTTCTGGCGTTCAGTGCTAGCTCTTCTTCACTGTGCATTTCTAGCGTCTGAACGCCAGGATGCTGCTTGTTTCTGGCGTTCAGTGCCAGATCCATGCTCTATTCTGGCGTTGAACGCCAGACAGATGCTCCTTACTGGCGTTTAAACGCCAGTGAGATCCTCCTCCAGGGTGTGATTTTTCTTCTGCTGTTTTTGATTCCGTTTTCAATTTTTATATTTATTTTGTGACTCCACATGATCATGAACCTAATAAAACATGAAAAACAATGAAAATAAAAATTAGATAAATAAAATTGGGTTGTCTCCCAACAAGCGCTTCTTTAATGTCAATAGCTTGACAGTGGGCTCTCATGGAGCCTCACAAATGTTCAGAGCATTGTTGAGACTCCCCAACACCAAACTTAGAGTTTGGATATGGGAGTTCAACACCAAACTTAGAGTTTGGTTGTGGCCTCCCAACACCAAACTTAGAGTTTGACTGTGGGGGCTCTGGTTGACTCTGTTTTAAGAGAAGCTTACTATGCCTCTTTTCCATGTTTACAGAAGGATGTCCTTGAGTTTTAAACATAAGGGAGTCCTCATTCAATTGAAGGACTAGTTCACCTCTGTTAACATCAATCATAGCTCTTGCTGTGGCTAGGAAGGGTCTTCCAAGGATGATGGATTCATCATCATTCTTCCCAGTATCCAGGACTATGAAATCAGCAGGGATGTAAAGGCCTTCAACCTTTACTAACACGTCCTCTACTTGTCCATAAGCCTGTTTTCTTGAATTGTCTGCCATCTCTAATGAGATTTTAGCAGCTTGCACCCCATAGATTCCCAGTTTCTCTATTACAGAGAGGGGCATGAGGTTTATCCTTGAACCAAGGTCACATAGAGCCTTCTCAAAGGTCATGGTGCCTATGGTACAAGGTATTAGGAACTTTTCAGGATCCTGTTTCTTCTGAGGCAATGTCAGTTGATCCAGATCACTTAGTTCATTAGTGAACAAGGGAGGTTCCTCTTCCCAAGTCTCAATACCAAATAATTTGGCATTTAGCTTCATGATTGCACCAAGGTATTTGGTAACTTGCTCTTCAGTAATATCCTCATTTTCTTCAGAAGATGAATACTCATTAGAGCTCATGAATGGCATAAGGAGGTTCAATGGAATCTCTATGGTCTCTAGATGAGTCTCAGATTCCTTTGGTTCCTCAGAGGGAAGCTCCTTATTGATCACTGGACGTCCTAGGAGGTCTTCCTCCTTGGGATTCACGTCCTCCCCTTCTTCCTTGGATTCGGCCATGATGGTTATATCAATGGCCTTGCACTCTCTTTTTGGATTTTCTTCTGTATTGCTTGGGAGAGTACTAGGAGGGATTTCAGTGATCCTTTTACTCAGCTGGCCCACTTTTCTAATGGAGGACCTTGTTTCATTCATGAAACTCACAGTGGCCTTAGATAGATCAGAGACTAAGTTTGCTAAATTAGATGTATTTTGTTCAGAGTTCTCTGTCTGTTGC
>NC_029788.2:17850926-17873446 GCF_000816755.2 Arachis ipaensis
GCTACTTTTTATCCTCTCTGGAAAATGGTCTGATGCATTGTCACTGCATGGCTAATCGTCTGGAGGCATCACCGTTGTCAATGGCTGCATCCCATCCTCTTGTGAAAATGGTCCAAATGCTCTGTCACAGCACGGCTAATCATCTGAGGTTCTCGATCATACTGGAATAGGATTCACCCTCCTTTTGCGTCTGTCACTACGCCCAGAAATTGCGAGTTTGAAGTTCGTCACAGTCATTCAATCCCAGAGTCCTACTCGGAATACCACAGACAAGGTTTATACTTTCCGGACTCTCATGAATGCCGCCATCAATCTAGCTTATACCACGAAGATTCTGATTAAGAGATCCAAGAGATACTCATTCAATCTAAGGTGGAACGGAAGTGGTTGTCAGGCATACGTTCGTGGGGAATGATGATGATTGTCACGTTCATCACATTCAGGTTGAAGTGCGAATGAATATCTTAGAAGCGGAATAAGTTGAATTGAATAGAAAAACAGTAGTACTTTGTATTAATTCATGAGGAACAGCAGAGCTCCACACCTTAATCTATGGAGTGTAGAAACTCTACCGTTGAAAAATATATAAGTGAAAGGTTCGGGCATGGCCGAGAGGCCAGCCCCCAAAACGTGATCACAGGATCAAAAATACAATCCAGGATGTTCCAAAGATATCTAATACAATAGTAAAAGGTTCTATTTATAATAAACTAGCTACTAGGGTTTACAGAAGTAAGTAATTGATGCATAAATCTACTTCCGGGGCCAACTTGGTGTGTGCTTGGGCTGAGCTTGAATGTTACACGTGCAGAGGCTCTTTCTTGAGTTGAATGCCAGGTTGTAACGTATTTCTGGCGTTCAACTCTGGTTTATGACGTGTTTCTGGCGTTTAACTCCAGACAGCAGCGTAGAACTGGCGTTCAACGCCCTTTTACGTTGTCTAAACACAGCCAAAGTATGGACTATTATATATTGCTGGAAAGCCCTGGATGTCTACTTTCCCACGCAATTGGAAGCGCGCCATTTTGAGTTCTGTAGCTCCAGAAAATCCACTTTGAGTGCAGGGAGGTCAGAATCCAACAGCATCAGCAGTCCTTCTTCAACCTCTGAATTTGATTTTTGCTCAAGTCCCTCAATTTCAGCCAGAAAATACCTGAAATCACAGAAAAATACACAAACTCATAGTAAAGTCCAGAAATGTAAATTTAACATAAAAATTAATGAAAACATCCCTAAAAGTAACTAGATCCTACTAAAAACATACTAAAAACAATGCCAAAAAGCGTATAAATTGTCCGCTCATCAATACCCCTAAGAAGCGGAGGGCATCTGCCAGCCCGGAAGGAACTCTCACCATTATGGAGAGAAATTTTGATGCTACGAATTTCATCGACTCTCAGCTGATCCCTGGGACGGAGGAGCATTTTCTTGGAACCGACCTGGCGGGGCAGGCGAGGTGGATGTACCGGACTTTGCTTCGGGGGGCAGTGATAGCTCGAAAGGCCGAGTTCGAGTTGTCGGGAATGCAGGCTCTCCGAAGGAAACTCAAATCTTCAGGCAAGGCGAACAATGACTTCAAGGTGCAAGTCGAGCTGCTCTAAGGTCAGTTGTCCGAGATGGGGGAGAAGCTCAAGGCTGCTGAGGAGAAAGCGACATCTGCCGGGGAGAAATTAAAGGCTTCCGACGAGACGGTGGCCCGTTTAGCCGAGCGAGAGATGACCTTAGAGAGCCAGCTGAACGCTGCTCAGGGTCGGGTGGCGGCCTTAGAGAAGGAGCGCGACCAAGCCGTTTCGTCGGCTAAGGCTGCTAAAGTCGAGGTCGAAGAGCTTAAGAGGAAGCATAAGGCGACCAAGGAGCAAGGGAAGAACGCAATCTTCATGACCGAGGAGGCTCTGAAGGCCCAGGTGAAGATCGTGGCTCCTGAAATGCAAGATTGGGGTAAGATTGTTGACATGCCTCGGAAATGATTTCTTGTAACTTTGGTTTGGTGTGGATTTGTTGAACATTTCGTTGTGACTTTTTAACTTTATGCTTAATCGGTCGCTTGGTCGACTTATCATTATTATCGTTTATCTTGCTTGGTGTTTTGTTTTCGTTACCGTCTTTTCGGGGCGGACTTATTGCTTGTGTCCGTTTTGCCGTTTGTGTTGGTAACCCGATTGGAACCGTTGTGGTTTTATTTTTGAAACCGTTGTGGTCTTATTATCGCGGCCGTTCGATATGGCTATGGTTCCGTTGGCTTCCCGGGGTGATCAATCCCGGGTTGCCGTTTACGAGCACGATCTCGTGGGGTACGCGTTGGAAGATAATAGAGGGAAGAATTTGGACAAGTAAGAATTAGTCGTTAGCTAGACAAGTTTATGAACACAGTAGGCATTTGATAAAAGTAAATAATTGGGAATTAACATTTGATTAAAGTGAATCTCTACCCAGCTTATCAGGCCGCTTGGTCGGTGCACCCAAACTACGAATAGAACCTCCTCAGGTTACCTGTGTTCCATGTTCTTGGGATCTCTCTGTCGTCGAGTCTTTCCAGCTTGTAGGCGCCTTTGCCGAGCACTTCTTTGATTCTGTAGGGACCTTCCCAATTTGCCGCCAGTTTTCCTTCTCCTGGGGTCGGTAAACCGACGTCGTTGCGTCGCACGACGAGGTCTCTTTCCTCAAAATCCCTCCTGAGGACTTTTGTGTTGTAGCGCAGAGCTATTCTTTGTTTTAGTGCTGTTTCTGACAAGTGGGCCATCTCTCTGGTCTCTTCCACCAGGTCCTTTTCCACTGCTTCGTCTACTCCTGCGAGAAGTAACCGTGGACTCGGTTCGCCAATTTCCACGGGTATCACTGTGTCTCGTACGTTAGGCGAAAGGGGGTTTCCCCGGTGGAGCTTTGCTCGGTTGTCCAATAGGACCAGAGGACCGAAGCGAGCTCGTCGGCCCATGCGCCTTTCTTGTTGTCTAAGCGCTTCTTGAGGCCTAGTAGGATGACTTTGTTTGTGGACTCCACTTGTCCATTCGTCTGGGGATGTTCTACTGAGGAAAACTTTTGTTTTATCCCCAGGCCGGTGAGGAATTCCATGAACTTCTTGTCAGTGAACTGCGTCCCATTATCCGAAATGATGACCTCCGGGATACCGAAACGGGTTATCACCTGTCTCCACATGAACTTCCTGCAATTGGATGGGGATATGCTGGCTAGTGGTTCAGCCTCTATCCATTTGGTATAGTAGTCGATGGCGACTATGAGATATTTAACTTGTCCTGGGCCAACCGGGAAAGGCCCTAAGAGGTCGACTCCCCATTGAGCGAAAGGTCGTGTAGACGTCAGTAGGCTCAGCTCGGAAGTCGGCGCTTTGTGGAAGTTGGCGTTTTCTTGACACTTTACGCATTTTCTGACAAATTCTTTGGAGTCTCTCATCATTGATGGCCAGTAATATCCAGCTCGGATGAGCTTCCTTGCTAGGGCTTTGCCCCCGATGTGGTGGCCGCAGCATCACTCGTGGACTTCTGTAAGTACATAGTCCGTCTGGTCGGGGTGTAAGCACTTCAATAGGGGTTGGCTGAGCCCCTTTCTGAACAGTTGTCCTTGTATGATTGTATATTTGGCAGCCTCCCTTCTCAACGTTTTGGTCGCTTTCTCATCATCAGGCACCTTGCCGTGTTCTAGGAAGTTTGTGATGGGGTCCAGCTAGGAGGGGCTTGACTCCGTCAAATGGAGGGCAACCGTCGGTTCCTTCACCATGCCCTGGATGAGAGACCGGTTGCCCACTCCCGGCTTCGTGCTTGCTAATTTAGATAGGAGGTCTGCCCGTGTGTTCCTTTCTCTTGGAACGTGTTGGACCGTGACCTCTTGAAACTGCCTAGTCAATTCTCTAACCTTTTCCAAATACTTTTGCAGTAGGGGGTCCCTGGCTTGATAGCTTCCGTTTACTTGCGAGGTGACGACTTGTGAATCGCTGCACACTTCCATCCTTGTTACCCCGACTTCTCGGGCTAGGGTTAGTCCACCTAAGAGGGCTTCGTATTCCGCTTGGTTGTTCGACACCGGAAATTCGAACTTGGTCGATTGCTCGTAAATGACTCTCGCCGGGCTCTCTAAGATGACCTCGGCTCCCCCGGACGTCTGGTTGGAGGCCCCGTCTACGTGGAGCCTCCACCGTGTGCCCGTTTCCTCGTGGGGATCACCCGTTACCTCTACCAAGAAATCTGCCATCGCCTGCACCTTGATTGCATGTCAGGGCTCATACTGCAAGTCATATTGGGAGAGCTCGATGGCCCAGGTCATCATCCTTCCAGCCAAATCAGGTTTTTGGAGTACTTGGCGAATTGCTTGGTCCGTTCTCACGACTACACGATGGCCCTGGAAGTACTGCCTTAACCTTCGGGAGGAGGTTAGGAGTGTTAGCGCCAGCTTTTCCAGTTTACTGTACCTCAGCTCTGCTCCTTGTAGAGCTCTGCTTACGAAGTAAATCGGTTGCTGAGCCTTCCCTTCTTCTCGTACGAGTACTGCTGCAAGCGCTTCCTCTGTTACTGCCAGGTAGAGGTAGAGTGGCTCTCCGGCCTTGGGTTCCTGAGCACCGGAGGTGCTGCTAGGATCTCCTTGAAGTGGTTGAATGCTTCCTCACACGCTGGGGTCCATTCGAATGCTATCCCCTTTTTCATCAGATTAAAGAAGGGCAGAGATTTTGCTGCCGATGCGCCAAGGAAACAGGATAATGCAGTCAGCCTTCCTGCCAATCGTTGGATGTCTTTGATACAACCCGGGCTCTTCATCTGGAGAATTGCTTGGCACTTCTCAGGGTTGGCTTCTACTCCTCTTTGGGTGATCATGAACCCTAAGAACTTCCCAGTCTCCATGGCAAATGCGCATTTGAGCGGGTTGAGCCTCATGCCGTGTTGCCGAAGGGACGCGAACACGCCCCCAGGTCGCTTAGGAGATCGTCGGGCCGTGTGGTTTTCGCAAGGATGTCGTCCACGTAGACTTCTACTGTCTTGCCTTTGAGCTCGCTGAATATCTTGTTCATCAGTCTCTGGTACGTGGCGCCAGCGTTTTTCAGACCAAATGGCATTACCTTGTAGCAATAGATCCCTCCTGGTGTTATGAACGCTGTTTTGTCCTCATCGAGTCGGTGCATCGGTATCTGATTGTACCCAGAGTAGGCGTCCATGAAGCTCAGATACCGGTACCCCGCCGCCACGTCGACGAGCGCGTCAATGTTGGGAAGGGGATAGAAGTCCTTGGGACATGCCTTGTTGAGGTCGGAATAGTCTACACACATTCTCCACCTCCCATTGTGCTTTTTTACCAAGACCACGTTCGACAGCCACGTCGAGTAGTCGAGTTCTCGGATGAACCCTGCTTCAAGGAGGCTGGCCGTCTGCCTGGCCACCTCCTCTGCCCTTTCTTGTGACATCTTCCTCCTCCTCTGTGCCACTAGCTTAGCTTCCGGCTTGACGGCTAGATAGTGTGACATGAGCTGGGGATCTATCCCTAGCATGTCGGCTGGCGTCCAAGCGAAGAGGTCGGCATTGGCTCTGATAATCTCCATCAGAGGTTCCTTTAATTCATGGGGGAGATTTCTATTTATGAATGTGAACTTCTCCTCCCCATCACTGACCCTAAATTTTTCCAAGTCCCCCTCTGGTTCGGGCCTGGGCTTGTCGTCTATTCTGGCATCCAGGTTGGCAAGGAAAACCCCTTATGCTTCTTTAGATTTTTTCCTAAGAGAGAGACTGGCGTGGTCGCAAGCGACTGCCGTTTCTATGTCCCCTCTGATGGATCCCATGGATCTGTCATCAGTAACAAACTTCATTACGAGTAGCTTCGTACTAATTGCTGCCCCAAGGTCGTTGATGGTTTTTCTCCCCAGGATGATGTTGTAGGCTGTGGAATCTCGCAAGACTACAAAATCGGCCATTACTGTCCTTCGCCTCTCCCCTTGTCCCATGGAGGTCGGGAGGGAGATGATTCTGTCCAGCTTGATGAAGTGGTCTCCCAACCCTACCACACCGTGCTGGCGGGTCGCTAGGTCGGCATCACGCAGTCCCAAGGCATCAAAAACGTTGCGAAACATGATGTTCGAGTCCGCCCCTGTATCCACTAGGATCCGTTTGACGAGGCCGGTTTCGACTCTGGCCGTGATGACCATGGGGGGCTTTCTGGTACCTCTTCGAATCATTGGTCCTCGGGGCCGAAGGAGATGGATGGGAGTCCCCGGGAACTTCTCGCGGATGAGGAGGAGACAGCCAGGACTTTGGCGTCTTTCTTTTGTGCCGATCTCGACCTCGGGGCGGAATTCCTCGCTGTTACCACGTTCACCACCGTGAGACCGTGGTCGTCTCCCTCTGGTTCTTGGCGTCGTCTTGTCGCCCGGGATCTGTCCTCGCCTTCGTGATCGCGATTCCGTCTCCTCGGCTCCCTTATGAGGTGAGAGAATTCGGCAAGCTTTCCATCCCTGATTGCTTGCTCCAGGGCATCCTTCAGGTCGAAACAGTCTTGGGTCTTGTGCCCGTATCCCTTGTGATATTCACAGTAAAGGCTTTTGTTTCCCCCCCGTTCTGTCCTTCAGAGGTCGGGGTCTCGACAGTATCCCTTTTTCAGCTATCTGTTGATAAACTTCCGTGATTGGTGCCGTGAGGGGGTGTAGTTGGTGAATTTCCCGACTCGGGGAAATGGCTTTGGCGTCTTACTCGGACCGCCGTCCCTGGCGTGTTCCTTTTGTCTTTCTCCACCCTCATAGTGGCGGGTTTGGCTGTAGGGGGTTGCCGTTTATTGGCAGCCACGACCCGACTGACTTCTTCATCGTTAATATACTCCTTAGCGACGCATTGGATCTCCTGCATCGTCCATACTGGCTTTGTGGTAAGGTGCTTCCTGAAGTCCTCGTTCAGGAGCCCGTTCGTCAAGCACAAGCTCACCACCGAGTCTGTCAACCCGTCGATTTTCAAGCATTTGTCGTTGAAACGATCTAGGTATTTTTTGGTCGGCTCCCCGGCTCTCTGGGTCACCCCCAGCAAATTGATCGGGTGCTTGGCTTTGGCGATCCTGGTCGTGAACTGAGCCAGGAAGGCATGGCTGATGTCTGAGAAGTGGATTACCAAGCCCTGCGGGAGGTTGTTGAACCACCGTATTGCAGGTCCCGCCAAGGTGACCGGAAAAGCGCGGCACCTTACCTCGTCTCCCACTCCTTCTAGGTTCATCCTAGCCTCAAAGGCCGTGAGGTGTTCCAGTGGGTCTTGCATTCCATCGTACCTCATGTCCGTTGGCTTGTCAAAGTGTTTTGGCAGCCGGACCTCGAGTATAGAACGGTGGAATGGGGTTGCTCCCATTATTACGGGTCCCCGTGTTCCCGTCGTTCTTCCCTCGTCGTTCTCCCGACGAGTGTCCTCATCCCCGCGGTTCGTGGTACGCCGCCTCTCACGTCTGGCGTAAATGACCGGGTCATGACGTCTTCTCGCGCGCCCTCTCTCCCCGGTGCTTTCGGACTCAGCTTGGGGGCTAGGCGTGCGTCTGGAGCGACTCCTAGAGTGAGAGCGGGAGTGACTCTGCTCTGGGGTGTGTTGGTCGCGTTCCCTATCTGCTAGCCGGCGTTTCAAGTCTTGCATTCTATGGCGTAGCTCTTGCATTATTCTGGCGTGGTTGTCGCCAGTCCCCCCAAAGGGGCGTCTCTCGTGTGACTGTGTTGCATTCCTCGGAGGCGACCTTGGATGTTGTCGGGTTTCCGTCGCGGCGGCGTCGCCTCCGGGCACGGCCTCGCAGCCTGTCCCAGTTTGGACTAGCACGAAGTCCATGGACGAGTCCCCACAGACGGCGCCAATGTTCGGTTGGTCGGTTACCGGACGGTTCGGGTTGGACTTCTGGGAAGTGGTAGGGGCTCGTCAGGTCGTGGACTGCCGGACAGGTGTATGCGAGGTGCCGAGTACTTCGTGTAAAAGGGGGGTGTCACCTGCAAAGACACTCTGACGCTCTTGTCAGTAAATGTGCAGGCGGAAAGGGGTAGTGTGATATGTGACGTACCTTGGGGAAAGGGTAAATCCTTCCCCTTATATATTGTGTCAGGGATGGGCCCTACAAGGACAAGCCCACTTTCTCTGGGACGTTCTCCCACAGCCGTGAATGAGCTGTCTGGGACGCGCGTCCGGGTTGGTTGCGGGGCGCCTCACCCATGACCGTCCGGGTCAGATGACGCTCGGGTCGGACCGACCCGTGGAGGGTTTGGGCCAGGCCGTAACATTATTAAATAAGTATTGCAGAATATTTAACAAAAAAATTTTAACTTTTAAATATGTAAGGACCGAAATGTTTCTAATTTACCATATTTCTTAGGAAAAACTTTAGAAAACCATAAATAATGGTACGGCGTCATTCTTCATCAGTAACATAATTTGAGAGCGTGCTTCTTAAAGGTCCAGCTTTTACTTTTTCCACCATAGATAAATCAATATTGCTTTAATATATTTGCACGAGGGAGTCACTCAAATAAAAATATTTAAAACGTTTTTTTTAAAGATATTTTCTAGTAATTAAAATTCAATACATATAACTTATTAAACTGTATTATTTTTGTCAAAATTATATCAGACAAATTGATTTGACCAAAAATCGATGAACTAAATCTCGAACCGGTCTAAATTAATATTTTTTTTATAAAAAATGACTACAATGCTCTTATTATAGAAAATGATAGAATATATAGGAGAACCCTAAATCCTAACCCTTATCTTCTCTCTGTGCCGTCATAGGGTTAAGATTTAGGGTTATATATATAATACGAGTATTTTAGTCATTTTTTATAATAAAATATTATAGTCATTTTTTTATAAAAAAGAATATTAATTTAGACCAATTTGAAATTTGGTTCATTGATTTTTTGTCAAATCGGTTTGCTGATTTAATTATGACAGAAATAATACGGTTTAATCGATTACATATGTAAAATTTTAATTGTTAAAAAATATCTTAAAAAAAAGATATTTTAGGCATCTTTATTTGAGTGACTCCCATTTATACAAGCTGACCGTAAATGAGAAAAGCTATAGGTCATGATTTTTAGTTTAGGAAGTTAAAAACTAACCAAAATTTAGCCAAGGATGGAGATTGTTTCATTAAACCATTTTTTTAAAGTTTAAGTTGAGAGAAAAAATACAATAATAGTTATTATCTCTAGTATACTTTTTTAAAAGTGTTTTTTTAGGTTTTGCTTAAAATTTTGCATAATTTTTTATTTGGCTTTACACTATTTTTTAATAAAAATGTTATTTGTATACTAAATCAACCACAAAAATCAGCCATTAATACAAAATACATGTTAGAATATAAAATTTGATTTTGTGCCTTTAGAACTTGTACTTATTCTCCATATTATCGACTTTGTTCTTGTATTGTTGTCATGTAGGAAATTTCGTTAATTATTTAACTTTGACCTCACAGTGGGACTACATTGAAGCTAAATGAAACTTTTTTGGATTCAAATAGGACACTTTAAACCTTAAGGACCAAAATAGGATTACACCCAAACGTAGGGGACCAATTTAATACTTTACCCTTAATTTAAAAAAAAAGTATAAAAGTAAAACTAAAATTAAGTGAATACGATGACGATTTCTGATTTGAGGGAATTTATATAATGATTAGTTTATAGAATACTAAAGATAACATTGGTCTAGTGGAGAGGTCATCCTTGTGTAGCCTACAGTCTGCAGGTTTGAATGCTACTCACATTCTTTTGCTATTAATTCCAAAGCAAGAGAGGCCTCTCCTAGTTTCCTGTGTGTAGTAGAGCGCTTGCCCACTCATAGACCCGCACGGTTCTTGCAAACAGTTTGAAACCGGCTGGTTTTTAACGAATTTGATCATCGTTGATCAGTTCGATTACAAGTCTGGTACTAATGAAAATTGAACTAGTCAAATCTTCGGTTCATTAGTTTTTAGATGAATCGGTCGATCTGGTCCGATTCAGATAACTATGATTTATACACAAATACATGGTGACTGATTTTGATGTATACTACAAGAAACATGATAATTATCGACGCTAAAAATCGACGGTCAAATTTTCCGTCGATAATTTTTGACGACTTGTCGTCGATAAATGAAAAAAAATTATTAGAAATAAAATATTAAAATCGACGACATGGTCGTCGATTATTTTGGCAACTTTCTAGTCTTTTAACTTTATCGTACACCTTGCATGATTGATTTTTTTTTTATTTGAGGAATAACATGGATCGAACTGTAAACCTTTTGATTATAAAAACTCTAATATCATATTATGAAATTACTTATCCTAAAAATTTAAATTAATAAAAAGAGGTATATAATAGTTATATATCTAAAAGATTGTGACCATACATTTTTCTTCTCTCCATCTTCCTCTACCATTTTTAGTAGCACATTGTAATGATTGTAGGGGCATTTTTCACCATTGAGATGATAAAGCATTCTCTTTATTTTTAATTTAAAAAAAAATGAGTAAATAGACAAAAGTACACACGAAAGATTTTAGGGTGAACATATGTATACCTTAATCAATCAAAATACTCAATGTACCTCAAATGATTGGTAACGATGAACAAAAGTGACACGTTGTTAGTGGGGCTCCGTTTTCGTTAAATTTAGTACCTATGTGACTGTGTAGAGTATGATAAAGTGGACTCTTTAGTAAGACTTAGGTAAAAATAATCTAATTTAACAAATTAAAAAAATTCCAAATAAAATTGAATGTCCTAATTATACATAACTTTAACAAGTTATACAAGTTCATCAAACCCAATATCTCTAGACCAATGTATCCAAACCAATTATTAATGTCCTTTAGTTACTAATTTCTAAATTCATCCTAGCAATCAACTTCAACGTTACTTTTATATTGGAGTCATTTATATTCATCTCTTCACTGATATTTGTATTATCTTCTCATGGTTGTGACTAGTGGAATAAGCTACCATAAACCATGGTCTTCTCTGTGAATTCATCTTTAAATTTATCAATCCAAATAAAATAATCACATCTCATCTCTAATTTCTACTCCACATAAGATTAGAGGAAGAAATAATAAATCAACATCAATCAAGATTTTTTATTGACAGTGGAAACACATAGTTAGTGTACACATATCTTATAATGCAGACAATCGTAAGAGCTATCTATCTGGGTTCTCCACTATTCGTAACTTTAGGAGCACAATATCCATGCCATGGTAGCATTTGCCACCATTAAAAAGGTATTTCTTCTTATTTCTCTTCATCACACCTCTAACAAAAAACCTACTGATATCACTAAAGTTGTTCTCCAAGCATTGTAGTCTCGATTTTTCCTCATATTTGGACCGAGTTTCACCTCTCATCCCTTGATTTTATAAGCCATTGTAATTGGGATAAGAGATAGAGTTCCTTCAGATATTAGGACACCTAATTTTATTTGGGATTTTTTTAATTTATTAAATTATGTTATTTCTACCTAATCCTCACTAAAGAGTCTATCTTGTCACGCTATACAGCTACGTAGGCACTAAACTTAACGGAAATAGAGCCCTACTAATAACGTGTCACTTTTATCTATCATTACCAATTTTTTAAGGGTACATTGAGTATTTCGATTGATTGAGGTGTATATTTGTCCACCCTAAAATTTTTTATGTATATTTTTTTCATTTACTAAAAAAAAAGATAACTTATGTCTGATTAACATAGTTCTAAATTAGTGCCCACAAAACATAACTAATACGGTGACATCCATGAAGCACATATTCTAACACACTTATCTTACGCATAGTACAAGTTAATAACTTAATAAAATACAATATGATAGGAATAAAACACACAATTTTCTACTTGCAAGAATTAGAGGAGAAACAACAACCACTCACAAATAAATGATAGCAGCAATAACACACCAATATCAGCAGAAAAATGCACAGAAAAATAAAAAATAGAGAAAGAACACATTAAGATTTTTAACGTGAAAAACCTCCTCAATGTGAGAAGTAAAAACCACGAGTCACCAAGATCAGAGAAATAGCTTCACTATGATTAAAATAGAGTATAAGAGAGTCACAATTTACTACACAAAATATGCATATAACAAGTCAAACAATCCAAGCATCAAAGCTTACATAACAAGAAACAAGAAGATGAAAATACTACCAAATAGAGTTGCTACTGCGTGGCCAATATCTTCAGCTACAAAACTTGTCTTGAAGATCCGAATGGTGAAAATAAAGAACTAGGTGTTTAAAGCACACTCTCCAAATTTGAGTTTGATCCAACGGTTAATAAAGTTGCAGCAACTAGTTTACAGAGATAGCTTTGTGTATGTGCGAAAATACTTTCTCTCTTCTCTTCTTCTAGTGTTTGGTGTTTTCTCATAAATGAGAGCTCTCTCTACCAACCCTAACTCACCTTAGCTACTTCACTCTCGGCCAAGAGAAACTATGGACTTGAATACTAATATTTGAAGTTTTTTTCGACATAGGAAGGGAGCCTAAAACCCAACAAATCTCCCCCTCACGACTATGTGGAGGTAACCGCCAATCCGGTGATTAAGCAACAAACTTTAAACTTCCATCTTGGTAATGTCTTGGTATCATATCAAAGCCATTCTCATTAGTGTGAACCTTTTCAACTTCCAACAATTCAGCATCTAAAATATCACGTATTGAATGATACCTCACATCAATATGTTTGGATCGAGAATGAAAAGTAGAGTTTTTACCAAGATGTATAGCATTTTGACTATCACAAAATAAGGTATACCTCTCTTGAGCAAATCTGAGTTTCTTCAAGAATTTCTTCATCCAAAGCATCTCCTTACTCGCTTTGGTAATAGCAATAAATTCAGCCTCAATAGTAGACAAAGCAACACATTTTTGTAATCTGGATTGCCAAGACATAGCTCCACCCGCAAAGTTGATCAAAAAGCCTGAAATAGGCCTTCTAGAATCGATATCTCCTGCTATGTCTGAGTCAATGTAACCAATTAGAATAGGCTTCTCACTTTCATAACAGAACTTCATGCAAGAAGTACCACGAAGATATCTCATTATCTATTTTATAGAATTCCAATGCTCTCTTCCTAGGTTTGAAACAAAACGGCTAACACAACCAACAGCATGAGTTATATCTGGTCTTGTGCACACCATAGTATACATTAAACTACCCACAACTGATGTATATGGAACTGTTTCCATGTCTTTCTTCTCTTCTTCACTTGATGGACTTTACTTGCAACCCAATTTGAAATGTGTAGCAAGAGACGTACTAACGGCCTTTACTTTTTCCATTTGGAACCTGTGCAACATTGTCTCTATGTATTTGTCCTGTGACAGCCAAAGTTTCTTCTCCTTTCTATCACGCTTGATTGTTATACCAATAATCTCCTTTGCTGGCTCAAGGTTCTTCATTGCAAATGAAGTTGCTTCTTCAACATATCAATCCTAGAAGCATTCTGACCAATAATAAGCATGTTATCAACATATATCAAAAGGATAATAAAATCACTGCTAGCAAACTGTTTAACAAATACACAATGATCAGAAGTAGTCTTCTTGTAGCTTTATTCTGCCATAACAGACTCAAACTTCTTGTACCATTGTTTCGGAACTTGCTACAAACTATATAAGCTCTTTTTCAGTTTGCAAACATAATCTTCTTTGCCTTTTACCATGAAACCTTCAGGTTATTTTATGTAAATTTCATCCTTAAGATCACCATAAATGAAAGCAGTTTTCACATCTATCTACTTTATCTCTAAATCAAGACTTGCAGCCAGAATTAAAATAGTTCTAATAGAAGATCTTCTCAAAACTGGTGAAAAGATTTCATTATAGTCAACTCTCTTTGTCTGTCTATAGTCCTTGACCATTAATCTAGCTATGTACCTTGGATACTGAGAATTTTTTTCATGCTTCAACTTATAAACCCACCTGTTTTGCAAAGCTTTATTCTCTTTTGGCAACTTTACAAGCTCAAATATTTGATTATCATGCAAAGATTTTATTTCATCTTACATTGCATCAAACCATTTCTTCTTATTATCACCTTCCGTAGCTTTGTCATAACATTCAGGTTCTATTCCATTAGTCAAGGTCACATACCCATCATTAAATGTCACATACTCATTAAGAGGATACCTTGTTGAAGGTCGTCGCTCTCTAATAAACCTCCTAGGATGGAAACCTAGTGGATTTTCAGGTAAGTCATGTTGATTGTCAACACCATCATTAACTGGAGCATTAGTTTGATCTCCTATCCCCTGATCATCAGGAACTAAAGGCTCATTTTACTGCATATGATCCTGATCTTGATTCTCTGGTAGTTCTGGTGAAGAATATAAGAATTGGAGTAAACGCTTTAATAAAATAATAATTTTTAACTGCCCAGAATAGGTTCAAAACTATAGAAATGATATTTTGAAAATAAAAAGGTGAAATTTGAATTCAATAAATTATTCTGAATGGAAAAATGTATCTTTTATGAAAATTTTTTGTAAAAATGCGTACCGACTCTAGTATGACCGGTACTGCATATTGAGAAAAATAAGATTTTGAAAATTGAATTTATTGTTTTGAAAGGACAAAAATAATTTAGAATAAAAAACTGGGCACTAATCTTAAAGGTTTTGGCCCATCGGACCTAAAACGCTAACGGGTTGGGCCGGACCTAAGTTGGGCCCAAGTCCAACATATATAACCCTCATTAATGAGCATTTCAGCTCATTCCTTACAGCCAAGAGAGGGAGCACAGTGAGAGTGAGAGAGGGGAGCAAAGAAACAAAAACACTATTCACTTCTTCACTACTTTGCTTGTATCTTGAGTTACGGTGCTTCGATTGACGAGCTGTTTGCGGCAACGCGAAGCTCTCGTCAAGCCCGTCATTTCTAACTAAGGTTTGTAGGTAGGAACTCAAAACTCATAGTCCAGTTTCCTATCCTAAAATTTTCACATTTTTACGTTTGGTCTTTGAGTAAATTTGTGATTTTGGTTGTTTAGAGGTGATCTAGCATTGGAATATTGTTGGATTTTGCCCCTAATCTCTTTGGGTAAGGTAAGTCTCTTTAAACTCTTATGGTTTGATGTTTTTGTTAGCCATAGTATTAATTTTGGTATGTTATATGTGTATAGCTTGATAGTTGGTGAGTTTTGGAAGTGGTGTTGGTACTTGAGGCTTGTTGATCTTGTTGGAATCAAGCTTTTAGGTGTTTTGAGTTGCATAAAAATTGGTCAAGGTATGGTTTCGGTTTCCTATATGTAATACGTAATGTTTCTGGACACTTGGGCTAGTGGATCATAGGATAGGATTGAAATGGTTGTTGATAATTGTTGGATTGATGATGTATGATGATTTGATGAATGTGATAATTTTGATGAGATTATTATGTTATTGTTAATGAATGATGCTGAGTATTAATACTGGGATTGAATAATGATAATTGTGAGGATTGAAGAAGATATGGGATGAATGATGTTTATGATTGGTTGAATTGTGCAAAATTATTGATATTGATATTTTGATTTGGAAGATTGTTGATGTTTGTTAAGTTATGGTAGAAAGATTGAGTGAAATGGAGGTTGATTTGATTGAAGTGTAATGGAATGATAAAGTATAGTATGTGGTAGTGTTATGTGATGAAATTGGGTATGTTTTGGTTTAGTTTGGTTTTGGAATTTGGAAACTAGAGAACTTTGATGTTTTTGTGTAAAATTTGATTTTTGGTGAATTTTGGTGGATTGTAACTTGAGCCTCAGATATTGGAATTAAATGATTTTTATTTTAAATTAAAGATGATTTCAAAAGATTTAAAATGATATAAAGTTTGAAGAAAATGGAGTTTTGTAGAGAAAGTTATAAGCGTTTGAAGTTTGATATAAAAATCTAATTTTTGCAGCTTTAAGATTTTTTTAAGTTTATTACAGCATGCGTACGCGACAAAGGTGCCGCGTACGTGGACACGTTCTTTTTCAACGTGTGCGTACGCACGGCAGGGGTGTGCGTACACACATACCCTGTTTTGTTGAAAAATAGTTTTTCTTCGTTTTTCAAGGATTCTCCAGCCTTCCAAACTTCTTTATCTACTGTATAAGATTGCAAATTAGTAATTAGGCCCTAAGATTGATAGATATAGTCTGGTGGATCAAATTAGTGAAATTCCGTGTGAGTTTAGAGCCGATAACTTAGGTTCTGGAAGATTGTGGATGAAATTAATGTATGTTGAGTGGTGAAGTATGTCTTTGAGGAGATTTTGAGAAAGGAGAATGATTATGATGAAATGGAAAATTGATGATGGTTATGACGAGTTAAGAACTTGGGAAGGAATGATGAGCTTGATGGATATTGATAGATAGTGTGCCAGGTACTATATCCTTCGGGCACTATATCCCTGGAATGTTGAGACTTAAAAGTTGAGAATGGATTGAGAGGAGAAATTGGTGGTGACTGACGATGATTTGAGGTTGATGGACTTGTTGGATGTTTAAAGCGAAGGATAACAAGGCGTCACGACAGTTCTAAAGCTCATACATTAATAAATATGGAAGGAAATAGTAATACTAGGAGTCTGATGAAGGAATAAAGTTCAAAATCGCATAAGCAGAATTATAAAGCGCAAAGCGTACACACACGATAACTAAAAGCGTGAAGGTACAAGATACAATATATAACATAATATAATAGTCAGGATAGATATATATAAGTATAATAAACATAGAGTACTAGCCACAGCCCGCGGAGTTTAGGCCGACTAGTCATATACAGACATAACAGGGTTTTTGAGTTAAAACAGCTTAAACAACTTATCTCTCAAAGTAAGCCTCTAGGGAAACAGGGTATAATAACAAAAGTGAGAGAGAGCTATAACATAAAAAATATAAGATAGCAAAAGATCCTCCGCTCTGTCACCACCCGCAACTCACTGAGGTAGGTTGCGACTTGCATCTGAAAAACAACAACAATATATGGTATGAGAACCGGAGGTTCTCAGTATGGTAACTGTGCCCAATATATAAGATATAAGGTTCTGGGATGCCAAAGGCAAATCCTAGAACTTTGCATCAACAGATATTCAAGCTTAACAAAAATAAATAACTTAAACCAAACACCATAAATAGGGTTATCTAAACTTAGGGGGATTTCTAACAAATACCAATTACACCGCTGTATCTCACAGCCTTCACCAACCTATCCTCTATGCGATCTCATCGCCACCGCCTACCGAGCCTCCCCTAAAAAAAAGAAAACACAAGTAATGCAAACAATTAAAGCACAATTAAAGTTCATATACGGCATGTAGAACAATTAACAAGTAGGCATATGAGACATTTAGACACAATAGAAATTAAGTAAAGCATACAAACAGGTAGAAGATGCATATGATGAATGCCTGTCCTATTGGCTCGTGATATCACTTGTCGGTCCATAAATGCCAACCTGACACATCCTTTTGGATGTAGCTTTTCTGCCACACCAAGGATATAATGTCCTGCACACTCTCATACTTAACCCAAGGATATAGTGCCAGGCACACTTGCATGTTTAACCCAAGGATATAGTGCCTGGCACACTCTTGCAGCCAAAAAGGTTATCAATCATCATTCAACACAGGGATATAATGTCCTGTACACTGTTGTACTTAACCCAAGGATATAGTTCCTGGCACACTCTCACCATTCAACAAATTTATCATTCTTTCCTGAGTCCTCAACTCATCATAACCATCATCAGTTTAACATTTTCACAAATTTACCATCAACTATCATCACCTTTCAAGTCCTCTTAGTCATCCCCAATATAGTATTCCGCCCGCTCACCCACAACTTCAGAAACCTAAACCTTCGTTTTCTAAACTCATAATCAAAAATACCCCTTTTAATTCACTTATTATGTTCTCCCTTGACTCAAAGTCTAAATACTAGCAAAAAGATTTTAAACGAGTGTTACGGATGTTTCCAAGCTTGTTGGGAAGGTAAAACGGTTAAAAACAAAGTTTTTATTGAAAAACAGGATAGTATGCGTACGCAACAAAGTAAAATTTCCCATTTTGTGTGCACGCTTGAATACATACGCCCTCAACAGAAGGCACTTCCCAGTTTGTGCATACGCATAATGTTGTGCGTACGCACAACTTACAAATTTCACAGAATGTGTGGGCGCACCAGAGTGTGCGTTTGCACGTTTTATAAAAATCACAGGGTGTGCATGCACACACTAGTGTGCATACGCGCAAGTGAAAACATGGCCCCTGCTCGGAGCATGCGCACAACAGTGTGCGTGCGCACACAAAACAGAACTCACAATTTCTGCAACATCACAGAATTCAGATTTTTGACACCAATTTTCAACGATCATATATTTTTTTACAAAATTCCTATTTCCACAAAATCTATACCGTTTTAAAGCTCTTTAAATTATCTTTAATTTGATACAAAATTCAATTAATTTCAAAAACTATAGCTCAAGATATGATCTGCCAAAGTTGGCCCAAAATTCTTTTTTACCAAAAATCTTAAAAATTCAATTTTACCAAATCTCTCAATTTACAACCAATTATTCACAACTCCAACAATACCAAAATCACTCAAGAATTCATACCAAACATTACTCAACCCAATCAAGCATTCAATCATCTAAACCATTTAATACTCACCTCATCCAACTCTAAATTCAATCTAAATTCATATCACAATTCCTCAATACCACCATTCAAAATTTCCAACAATCATCAATGTTACTTATATTAAACCTTTCATCCAAATAGTCCCATTATCATCAATCAATCCATACAACTCATCAAGCTTCCTCATTTATTAATTTTCAACATGAACCATAATAACCAACAATCCAAAAATCATCATCAACATCCATGATCCATCTTTATACCTCAACACCCACCATCATAACTCATCAAAGTTATCATACCCATCAATAATCATCATCTACCAACATATATGTCATCACATTCAAAGTCATTCAACCTCCATCCAAACCAAACCATCATCAAGCATAACATTTATATACAATTAATCATACAATCACATATTTCAAACCTATCTTAGGGGCCACTAGCCTAAGTTTCATGAAACATTATATATTACATAAAAGAAACTGAAATCATACCTTGGTGAATTATACTCCACGCAAAAAACCACTTTACCACAAGCGTTCAAGCCTTCACCCAACACCAAACAACACCAAGAACACTCTACATCATGCAAAACAACAAGAATCAAAGCTAGGGTTTATGACATTCAACTAAACACAAGGGTTTAGTGATATCTTACCTTATCCAATGAGTTTTGGGGTAAAACCCACTACTCATCCAAGCTAGATTACACCTAAATAACAAGAACACAAAGAAACTCAACAACCCAATAAGCCATTTTCGAAAATGACATAGGCTAGAGAAATTGGGAAGAAAAGAGTGAGTTTCTTACCATTTTTTTTAGATAGAAACAAAGAGCTCGATGAGAGTTTCGCGTGGCCGCAAACGGCTTGTCAATCGGAGCTCCGTAGCTCAAGATATGGCCAAAAGAAGGAGGAGATGAATAGAGTTCTTCTTCTTCCTCTCTTCTCTCAAAACCAGCGCCTCTCTCCCTCTATGTGCTGAAAATGAGCTTTCTTGGCTCATTTAAGGCTTTATGTATGTTGGGCTTGAGCCCAACTTGAGCCCGGTCTAACTACGTAGCGTTTTTGGTTCGTTTGGCTCAACTTTGGGCCAAAACCTTTAGAATAAGCGTCCGTTTGCCATTTCAAAAACTCTTCTAAGGTTTTCTACTGTTTTATTCTCTCTCACACAGTACTAGACAAACTTAAGGCGGTACTGCCAGCTAATCTATTGGTACGTATTTTTACGCAAAAATTTTCAAAAGATAACTTTTTTCCACTCAGAAAAATCCAATGAATCCGAATCTTACATTTATATTTAAAAAAAAAAACACTTTTATATTTTCGAACCTATTTCGAAAAATTAAATTATTCTACTCTACTTAAGCGGTTTTACGTAAAAATCTCGGTTCTTACAATTTGCCTCTCAACCAAAGCTTGGAATTGTTTGAACTTTTCCAAAGCTTGGTTCTTTGTCTTCAAAGCATAAGTCTAAAGTTTTCTTGAATGATTATTAATAAAAGTAATAAAGTAAATAGCTCCATCAAAAGACTGTACTTTCAAAAGACCACAAATACCAGAGTGCACCAATTTTAAGAAGTCTGATTTTCTTGAAGGTTGATACTTCTTGAAAGGTAATCTTCTTTGTTTGCCAGCCATGTAATGAGAACATTTCTCCAACTCTGCATTCTTCAAACTGGAAAAAAAATCCTTTCGAGCTAAACAATTAAGTCATTTTTCACTAATATGACCAAGTCTTCTGTGCCACAAGTTACAAACTTCTTTACTTTCAATCGCATTCACACTACCTTTTGCAATCATGGCATGCATCACATACAAACTTGAAGTATCTTTTTCATGAGCTACCACTAAGTTGTCTTTAGTAAGCTTCCATTGTTCAAAGCCGAAAGTGTTTACAAAACTTTCATTATCAAGTCTTTTAACTGAAACTAAATTCAAACCAACATCTGGAGCATTCTAGCATCTTTGAATAGCAATTTTATTCCCATATTAGTCTCAAGACAAGCATCTCCTATACCAATCACCTTGGCCAAGCCATCATTACCCATCTTAAGCACTTTAAAATTGCTTGGAGTATAAGAAGTGAAGAACTCCTTCTTCTGTGTAACATGTATTGAGGTGCCACTATCAATTACCTAGCTGAACTCATCATCAAAAATAAGATTGACCTTGTACTCATAATCAGCAATGTCAATAATGAGAAGATCATCTAAAATAGCAGATACACGATCATTACCACATTATTCTTTCTTTTCTTGCTTACCTTTGTTCTCTTTTTTCCAAAGAAAGTAATATTTTTTTATGTGACCTATTCTGTGACAGTAATGACACTCAAGATTTTTATATCTTGACTTGAATTTACTCCTGCATTTACCTCTATCCTTTTGACTTTTTCTCTCCCTTGTTTTCAACGACTAACATTTCAATCTGTGACAAAGAACTCTATGTCTTCCTTCTCATTTCTTCATTTAAAATGCCACCTTTAACAAGTTGCATGCTCAATTTATCATTCGGAGCAGAATTAGTAAGATAGATACAAAATATCTCCCAAAAATCAGGTAGAGTATTTAGAAACCACAATTCTTGAACCTCATCTTCAAACTTGATTTCCATACTTGACAACAATCAAGAACCACTTGAAATTCATTCAATTGATTTAATACTTGTGACCCCTCCTTGTAACTCAAATTCATCAGCATATTCAACTAGTACAATTTATTATTGCTGGACTTGAAAGCATACAAGGATTCAATTTGATTCCACAAAGTTCTAGCATGAGTCTCATTAGCAATGTGATTGTAAACATTATCGTTCACCTATTGCTTAATAAAATCACAAATTTGTTGGTGTTCAAACTCCTATTCTTTATCGGTTTTAGACTCTAGTTTCTGTGTAGAAAATACGGATAAATGTAGATTTTTTTGACAAACAATAAATCTTTTATTTTATCCTTCCATAGATGGTAATTAGTGTCATTCAAACTTATTATCCAAGTAAAATTATTTACCTCCATCTTTTAAGCAAATTATAACCAAATGTCCAAAATTGAGCTTTGATGCCAAATGATAGGAATAAAATACACAATTCTCTACTTGAAAGAATTAGAGGAGCAATAACAACCACTCACAAATAAATGGCAACAGCAATAACATAACAATAGTAGCGAAAAAATGCACAGAAAAATCAAAAATAGAGAAAGAACACACCAAGATTTTTATCATGAAAAACCTCCTCAATGTGAGAAGTAAAAACCACGAGTTACTAAGATCATAAAAATAGCTTCACTTTGATCAAAATAGGGTACAAAGAGTTACAATTTACTGCACAAAACGTGCATACAACAAGCCAAATAATCGAAACATCAAAGCTTACAAAACAAGAACCAAGAAGATGAAAATACCACAAAATAGAGCTATTGCTGCGTGGCTAATATCTTCAGCTACAGACTTCGTATTAAAGATCTGGTTGGTGAAAACGAAGAATCAGGTGTCTGTAACACACTATTCAAATTTGAGCTCAATCCAACGGCTAACGAATCCGCAGTGACCAATTTATAGAGACAGCTTTGTGTATGTGCGAAAATATTTTCTCTCTTCTCTTCTCTCTAGTATTTGGTGTTTTCTCACAAATGAGACATCTCTCTGTCAATCCTAACTCACCTCAACCACTTCACTCTCGATCAACAAAAATTATAAACTTAAATACTAATATTTGAATTTTTTTTCCCCACATAAGAAGTAAGTCCAAAATCTAACACAATACATAAGCAATTTAAAAATGGTAAAATAGTTCACGTTAAAAGTAATTTTTTTTTTTAGTTGTGGATTTCATCACATTTAAACATATACCTCTAATTATTATTATTATTATTGTCATCGTCATCGTCATCATCTTAGTATTTAGTTTTCAAACTT
>NC_029788.2:17873599-17881012 GCF_000816755.2 Arachis ipaensis
CAAATTCAAATTTTTGGCCTTTTTTCTTTTGGATATCTTAACCAAACTATTTAACGCCCTTACCACTGGCCAAGCTTACGAATGGGCCTATACCTATATTTTTTTATTCCTTAAATGAAAAAAAAGAAGAGTAAATTAGGTCCTTTTTGGTTGAACACTTGTGAGCCTAAAACTCTGAATGTTAATTGAGAAAGTTTTTGGAGATACAACAAAAATTTTGAAGAAATTCACCACAAAATTATTAGGAAATTTCAAATACAATATATGCTTCACAGTTCAATTATAGGTGTTGGTTTGACGTTTTTGGTAAATAAAAACGTGTACTTTATTCAAGTAAAAATGTTTGGTAAACAAAAGATATTTAGCCAAAATCAATCAGAATTTATTTTATTTTTAATATTTATTAATTATTATAATAATTAATGAATATTAAATAAAATAAATTTATTTTTTATCTATTTATTATTACTAATCCTAGCATTACCGATCTAAGTAATATAGACCTGTTATAATTAAAAAAAAGGAGAGGATAATTATATAATGTTGAAGTTCATTTCCTTCTCCACATGCAAAACTGAGGTGGATCACCTCCACAATTTTTTTATGATTGTTCCTTTTTACCATATGTATATGCATGTTGGAAAAGGCACAAAAAAAAATGAAAGCCACTGGTTTTTTTTAAATCGTTTTACAATCTCTTTCTCAATCTATAAGTGTTGGTGTCTATATTAAATAAGAGTTTAAAACTCTAAATATCTTGCAGCTGAGACTTAGCTTAATTGGTAAAATTATATACTTTTTAATATGTTGAATGTGAGCCTTTTAGTATTGTGTGGGTGAGTATATTGTGTGAATATGTTGTGGTACTTAGAACTGAGAGTTGTTCAATTTATCTCACTTAAAAAAAAACTAAATATCTTTTTTTTTTCTAAAAGGATTAAGCTGATTCAAGTAGTTATTTCCGTTCCAAAACAACACATGAACGCACTAAATTATACTTTAGCAGCATATTCCTTTACTTCCAATGTCAGAAACTTAGAATCAACACTAAATACTTATAACTCCACAGCTAATTGAGACGCTTTGATATTTGCGGCATATTTCTTGGTTGATAAAATGACAAGTTTCAACATGCCAAGCCACTGAGGTGGAAGAGTACGGTTCAAATCAAATGTATTTGTTTTTTCTTGTCATATTCCATTTTTGGTCTCTTTCGGCGTCTGCTACTTTTTTAAGAAAAAACTTTTTGTATGATTGGTATCGTCTCGTCTTATTTACTAGATAAATGTTGTCCTATTTTGATCTAATTTTTTTTATATGTATTTATACGTAAATATATGATAATTAATCTATATATAATTTTATTTTATGTACCAGTACAAAATACAAATATTATGTAATTAACCCTAACAGTTTCTAAAATACATAACGTCCCACATAGACATAGAATTTACACAACCACCCCAAAAATAAAGCCTAAAGAGAGTTCTTTAAAACTCTCGCAGCTTTTCTGTTTCGATCTTTAATGCTCCCAATTTTCTCCTATTTCTTTTTGTCTTAACCTTTAATTCTAATAAACATTGTGCACCACATTTTTGGTAACTGGACCTAACTAGTGAGTATTTATTTAAGGGAGACATTTAGATAAAGATGCTTAAAACGTTTTTTTTTTAAGATATTTTTTAGTAATTAAAATTTAACATATATAATCGATTAAATCATGTTCTTTTTGTTAAAATTAAATTAGACAAATTGATTTAACCGAAAAAATGATGAATCAAATTTTGAATTGGTCTAAATTAATATTATTTTTTATAGAAAATGACTATAATATCCTTATTATAGAGAATGATTAAAATACTCTTATTATATCTAAGTGACTCCTTTTATTTAAATGACCCTCTTTTATTTTGGATGGGTCCATTACTTCTCTATAGATATTTTCTTTGACGAAATTCACTTCAGTTCATTAGTGAATGTGCAGTTTGTTTTTCTCTTATCAAAATTTGACATTGTCCACATATATAAATCACAAATAAAATAAAAAAAAATCTTAACGCTGTCAACCAAATCTTTTTAGGTACATATCTAATATAAGAACAGTTTCATATAAATTACATATTATCTTCGCTAGGGAACATGACAATTAACAAAGTAAACATTACCAAAAAACAAAGTATGACAAAGAATCCCCCGCAGAATATTAAAATTAAATACATTAAATTTTGAATAAAAATTGATATTTAAATAAAATATTTAACTAAATTTAACCAAATTGTTATAATTACTTTTTAAATTACGTATCTTTTTTTTCCTCCTCCTCCTCTTCCTCCTCCTCTTTTTACTAATATTTCAGTTCCTATTTTTTCTTCTCTTTCTATTTTCTCTTTTTTTTTTCTTTCGTTATTGTCATCACTACTACCATCACTACTTTCTTCTCCTCCTCTTTTCTTTTTTTATTTGATTTCTTTTTTTCATTCGTTTTCGTCTTTTTCTTTCTCCATCATCATTATCATCATCGTCATTTTCTTTATCGTTATTATTGTTATTATTGAATTTTTGTCATATTAATGACTTATTGACGTTGTCTGATCCAAAATTAATTTGGATGTGTTTTTATTCATGACTCAATCTTGTTTGTGTGCTTGTTTTCGAATTGAATTTGCGTGTCGCAATCATTAAGTAATTTCGGTATAAAAACTAAGAAATTTATGTGTATTTGTTACGAAATTTCTGTGTATTTTTATTCTGATAAGTTCTGCATGATTCAAAACTTAGTACAACGATGAGAGGTCCAACCCTTCCTTTTTCAAAGTGAGGGAGAATATTATTTACAATCCGACCAAAAAGCACACAATTTATCCGATTATTCTTGCAAATTAACTTGCTAATGAGATGTAGCAGTACTAAAATGTTAATCATTCTATAACTTCATGCGTTGGGCCATAATAAATTACTCTAGGTCTTGCAATGGAAATTGATCCTCTCAAATTTTTTTAACAATTGAGGGAGTAAAGTGTGATCTCTCACCATTAATTGTTATAAGTGAGACCAAAAGAAAACATGAGAGAGAGTGTATTGAAGGGTTATAGATCACACTTTACTCAATTTTTTTCAACAATTGAGAGGATCCATTCCTGTCTTGCAACTGCTTCTTCTTCTTCTTTTCATCATCATCATCTTTTTTTTTCTTATTCATCTTTTTCTTCTTGTTTTATCTTCTCAAGTTTCTTCTTGTTTTACTCTCTTAACAAGAATAAAAATAATGAATTTACATTCATTCAACTAAAAAAAAAGAAAGAAATAAAGAAAAAAGAAGAAGAAAAAAATACAGCATTAAAGAAGACATTTTTGTGTATTTGTAGCAAAGTTTTGGTGTAAAAACTAAGAAATTATGTATATTTGTTAAAAAATTTCGATGTATTTTTATTCTAATACGTTCTGCATAATTCAAAACTCTTCTTCTTCCTCCTTCTCATTTTTTACTTCTTATTTTTTATCATCGTCCTTTTTTTTCTTATTCATCTTTTTTTTGTTTTATCTTCTTAAATTTCTTCTTGTTTTTCTCTTTTAGCAAGAATAAAAACAAAAAAAATCAAACAAAGAAAAAAAAGAAACACATAATGCTGTAAAATTACTAGGAAGAGGATAAACCTACATTCATTCAACTAAAAGAAAGAAAGAAATAAAAAAAAATGCAGCATTAAAGAAGTCATTTTTGTGCTTTTGTACCAAAATTTCGGTGTAAAAACTAAAAAATTTATGTGTATTTGTTAAGAAATTTCAATGTATTTTTATTTTGATAAGTTTTGCATAATTCAAAACTCTTCCTCTTCCTCCTTCTCTTATTCTGCTGTCATCTTCTTCTTCTTATTTCATTTTCTCATAATTCTTCTTGTTTCACTCTCTTAAGAAGAATAAAATAAAATAAAATAAAGAAGAAGAAAAATCAATGCTGCAAAATTACTAAGAAAAAAATGAGAAAAAAAAATGCAGGAACAACAACAATAATAAAAAACGACGATGGAGAGAAATCACGCGAAAAAGAAGAAGGAACACGACGAAGAAGAAGGAGGAATACGAAAAAGAAGATGAAAGAATTGTGAAGAAGAAGAATATATTCGCGTTAGTAAAACGTGCGTATGTACACGCTGCAGGTAATAAAAGTGAATTTTATTGAATTTGTGCCTATTTAATTATACTTAATTAAACAAAAAACTTAAATATGTAACAGAATTGTTGAATTTTAAGTACGAATTAAAAATACAAATCAACAGATTATATTATAATGGGCTAATTTTTTTTGTTATGGAGAAGGGGCAGGTGTTGTGCCGGGTTATGGAATGAGGGGTGCTACACCGAAATGTGGGATAGCTTTTGGCTCAGATGTGGTAGGAAGAAATCGGATCCTCCGAGTTCTTTGTTTTAAAAATTTTGTAAGCAAATCGGAGGGTCCGTTTTGCGTGTAGTAAACGAAATTCACCTAAAAGAAATCGGACTGTGCGATATGTCCTCACCAAAACAGATGGTCCATTTTCTTTGTTGATTTTTTTTATTTGGTTATACTAGTCTCTGGGTCCGATTTGTGCTTGAAAGAATTTTTTTTTAATTTACAAAAAATCGTAAGGTTCGAGTTCCTATCAGCAACTCGTAGGGTCTGATTACTGTGTTCCTAACACTACAGCCTGATAAAACTTTCCTCATCTCTATATTCGCGTCCTACACTAACGTTGCCTCCATAATAAAATTAATTTGCGTATTATAATGATGCATGCCAAGAGAGTACCTCCGAAGATGTATCGTAAAAATAAAATATAAAAAATATAGAATACTAAAATTAACCGCAGAAGAAGATCCTAACTTCCTAATTGAAAAGGAGTACCTAAGTTGTTTTTCTTTCATAAAAAATAATAAAAATTCTTTCAATAATATAAAATTTAAATAAATTCTGTTAGAGAGCTAATAAAAAATATTGACAATGTGTATAATGAGTTGGTTATTTAATCCAATGGAAATAAATAATAAATTCAAAAATTCTCATTCAATTATTTCACATCAAATTTCAAATTTCAAATTCTCCAATTTCAAATTTTTAAAAAATCCAGTTAGTTATTTCAAAAGAATAACCATCTGAAATCTTAATTTACTAAAAGTCTAAAATATTTCACTCCAATACTCTCTTCTTTTTCAACCGGCGGCCACCCCACCTTCATCAATAATCATCCCATTTCACCGTTACTAGTTGGCTTGCCACACGCCACTCACCCTTGGTAAAAATAACCATCCACTTAAGGATAAAAAATAATCATCAGCATACCTAATGAATTGAACATCTAACATATTTTAATTATATATAACTAAACTCAATCCAATCAAAATAATCATCTATATAAAAATTAAAATAACCATCTACATACCTACTAAAATGATTATCCTAAATTGACTATTAAAATAGAAAAAGAAGAAGATGAATACACAGAAGAAACAACTATTGTGGTGAAACATAATTTTGAAGGACTAGGCATGACGAAAGCGGCATGTTGTGAAGCATAGAGCTCAAATCTAAAAGAAGCTAACCATGCTTGGATTCGAAGAAGAAGAGCATGGTGGTATCATCGGTGAGAAGAGGCTTGAAGGAATTGGAGAAAGCGAAACCGGTTCGGAAGAGAGGCGCGCGAAAAAGCGGCAGCCAGTGGCGGATTTACGGGGCCTAAGGTGGCCATGGTCACCCCCAAATATATGCTACAAATCATATTTTGTTAATTTTTTGTTATATTTTATTTTAATTTATTTTGTATTTAATTTGACCTCCCTCTTATAAAATTTCTGAATCCACCATTGGCAGCAGCAACGTTAGACTGAGTGTCGAAGGGCGAGGCGCGTCGGACTGACCGGCGGAAGTGAGGACGGTGTCGGTGGGAGGATGCGGCAGCGTCGGTATGGCCGGTAAGGAATTCAGTGACGCAAGGTGAAGATCGAAAAAGATGACGGTGAGTTTTGAACGTATATTAGAAGTTACGGTAAGATTAAAAATAGCGTACGTAGCGTACGTTGACGGTAAGTTTTGAACGTGTATTGAAGGTTACGATAAGATTAGAAATAACCATACGTAGTGTGAATGAATTTAAATATTAATCCTAATTTTTCAAATTTTAAAATTTAAAATTAAATAATTAATTAATAGTCTAATTTTTAATTATAATTTTATTTTTTTTAATTTATTATACACATTATAGTATTGTAAATTGTATTGTTTCCAATACTTTCTCAATTTGAATTTAGAAATCAAGTTGTCCAATTTCACATTATTTATCTGACTGGTCCGTATTTATAGAAGGAATCAAATAACGCCGCGATGTGCAATTATTTTAAGTTTATAATCATACACTATATGTGTATCAATTGAATGATACAAAACATAAAATAAAATAAAAGTTTATAAATCAAACATATAAAATAAACTACAATAATGAATGTAGTACAGGCTATGTAGCATAATCGTGACACACAAATGACAGGAACCAATCTCAAAGATTTGCTGAATTTTTCGTTTATTGAGAATTGTATTTCTTTATTATTGGTTGCTTTTAGTTTAGACCTAACTCTTCAGGAAACAAATGGACACAAACAATGTGAACCCATTTTTTTCTAGAAAAAGGGGACAAATTTGTTGAATCATTAATTATGCCATCAGCATCATTTACCTTAAAAATAAAAATTTTGTTATATCAGCTAAAAATAATAAGTAATACAGAACAAATGATTTCTTTTAACAAAATTATACATATATATAATTAATTATTTTATATTCATATATAAATATATATATAATATTTAATTTATTTTAATTTATTTATNNGATATTATTTTGTACTCGAAGATTTTGAAAATTGAATAAATTTAAAAATTGAATATAAACAATATGTTAAATTTTAAAAACTAAAAAATACGTATATACGAAATTCGAAAAAAAAATAGAAAACAAAATTACAAATATATGTTAATTAATTTTATCAAAACAATAATTTTGACTGATCAGTCATACGAAAATTTGAATATATTATACTAGCATATTATTCATATACTTATTAAGAAAAACGATATTTAGGTGAATTTTATACGAGTATCATGATATTATGATTATGAAAATATTGACAATATCTAAAAATTTAATTAAACTTAAAATTATAATTTTTATTATTTGATAATAATATTTTTAATTTGATTGAATTATTTTTAAAAAATTAAAAATATTATCAAATNTAATTAATTTAATAATTTTGACTGATCAGTCATACGAAAATTTGAATATATTATACTAGCATATTATTCATATACTTATTAAGAAAAACGATATTTAGGTGAATTTTATACGAGTATCATGATATTATGATTATGAAAATTATGAAAATA
>NC_029788.2:17882895-17894394 GCF_000816755.2 Arachis ipaensis
ATTTTAAAATATTACCATAATCTCATAATTACTATAACCACTGTGATAACAAATATTGTAGCATTCACCAACATAATTATGCGATCAATTATTTTTCACATACAAGTTTTTTTTTATACAAGTCCATATATTCTATTTTACTTCAGACGCGCCTTTTCTAGCACGTCTATTCCACGCGCCTCTTAATTTAATAGATTTTTCAATCAACACGCGAATATATAACTTCCTTTTTCGAAAGAATTTCGTTTTCTTTTTCGAATTTTGTTTGCGTTTTTCGTGCCTTCTCTCTACGTCCTCTTCTGTGCGTTCTCTTTCGGTGTTTTCGTGCGTTTCTCTCTGCTTTCTTTTTCTTCGTGTTTCTCAATTTTCATTGTTTTTGAAATCAAGCTCTGAAATCGTTTTGAAATCAAGCTTTAAAATCGTTTTGAAATCTAGTTCTAAAATCGTTTTGAAGATAATGAATAATTCAAGTTCAGATTGTCAATTCAACCATAGCAAAGTGGACTTTGAATTTGAATCTAATAAAGTCCCTGATGTGTGGTTCAATTCCAGTAAATATTTTTGTTAGTAGTTTATGATTCTGAAGGTGAATAATGTTATGAACCTTGCCTGAAATTTGCTGTTCATTGTTGATTGTTTGAATTGTATATAATGTAGTAGTTCTGATGAATCTGTTACAATTTATATTAGACTTTTGGGTGTAAATCAGGAATATTTGGGTGTAATGTGGGAACGTTTGGGTGTATTTACAGGTTTTGACTTTTTCAATTGACCGAAGGTGAATTGTCTTATTGCTTTAGTTTGATGATGAGTCATGAATCTGATTTTTGTTATTTTTAATGATGGTTTTATAGTTGTAATTGCATTCTATAGTTTATGCTAGCTTTAATATGGTGTATTGTAGACTTTTTTGGGTATATTTTGCAGTCTCTCTGCGATGCTGATGAGCAGTTTGTTTCCAAGGTTGGGATGACTTTTAAGACTCTTGAAGATGCAACAAAATTCTACAAGGATTATTCGAAAGCTACAGGTTTTTCTACAAGAGTTCGGAGCACAAATAAGAAAGGAAACGAAATTAAGAACCAATTGATTGCATGTAGTCTAAAGGGAAAATGGAAATAAAAAATATCTCTGACGGAGAAGACAAACCCCTCAGCAAGATTAAATTGTCCCGTAAGAATTTATATATGCATATTGAAGGACATCGGTGTTTGGATCATTTCAAAGGTCAAGTTGCACCATTCACACCCCTGTTGTGCAAATCAAGCAGAGATGCTCAAACTGCACAGAGAACTAAGCATGTCCGTGCGTCGTACAATAGAGAATAACGAGGAAACTAGAATTAGACCAAGCAAAACATACCAATCATTTGTCGCAGCAGCCAGGGGTCACCGCGAGTTAAATTTTATCGAAAAATATGTGAGAAATTACATCACGAGAGAAGTGCGGAATGTTTTGGAACTAGAGGATGCAAAAGAATTTGGTAAATACTTATAAGAATGAAAGAGAAGAATTAGAATTTCTTTTTCGAGCTCGAACTCGAGGACGATCATTCGATTAAGATTGCTTGGGAGAACACAAGGAGCAGGGCCGCCTGTGAGTATTTTGGAGATGTTATTTCATTCGATACCACCTACAATACAAACAGGTAATATTCTGTTCTGGTTTAAGGTGTCCAGGTTTTTAAATCTGCAGCAGAGGTGTACATTGCATGTTTTTGGGTGTAGAGAGATATTATTTAGGTGTATTTAACGATTTTGTTTCTGTTTCGTCGTAATCAGGTATAATATAGTTTTTGGTTCTTTTGTCAGAGTGAATCACCATGGTCAGTCAACACTTCTGGGATGCACTTTGATGAAAAACGAGGATACTCAATCATTCAAATGGTTATTCGAATGTTGGCTTCGTTGCATGGGAGAAAATGCTCCGAAAGACATTCTCACCGATCAATGTGCATCGATGCAAAGGGCTATCGAGGCTTGTATTCCCACAACAATTCACCGTTGGTATATTTGGCACATCATGAAAAAGATTCCAATCAAATTAAACGGTTACAAGAGACACCAAGAAATCGAACAAGAGAAGAGCCATGTTGCTTGGAACTCTCTTACGAAAGAATCATTCGATAAGAATTGGAATGATTTTCTAATGAAGTACGGTCTTGAGGACAACAAGTGACTTTCAGGTAATGTTGTTTTTTAAAAATCTGCAGCAGAGGTGTAAATTGTAAGTTTTTTGGTGTATCCTAGTTCTGATTTAGGTGTTTTTTGCAGAGCTTTTCGAAGACCGTCATATATGGATTCCAGTTTATTTCGATCACCACTTTTGGGCCGAGATGAGAAGCACACAAAGGAGTGAGAGCATGCATGTTTTTTTTAACAAGTTCATTACGCGGAACAGCTCACTTATCTAATTCGTCAAACAATACGACAATTTCCTAGGAAGCAGGGAGCAAAGAGAGAGAGAATCAGATGCTGTAGATTTTCATACCATCATACCGTGTGCAACAAAATCCTCAATATAAGCTCAGTTTCAACATGTATATACTCATGATAAGTTTAGGAAAGTTCAAGCACAATTCAGAAGAAAGGTAAATTGCATCACAAGATCAAAGCACTCTGCTCTAGGCTATATGGTATACAAAGTTATAGAACAAGTTTCCAACTCAATATTCAACAAAAGTTTGCGATTACATACGACGTAGTAGTAGCCAAAGTTAAATGCCAATGCTTACTATTCGAGTCAAGAGTGATATTGTGCCGTCACGCTCTAAGCGTGTTAAGCTTTGAACGAGTAAACAAAGTGTCACCGAGATACATATTGGAACGATGGAGCAAGAACATAAAGAGGAGACACACACACATCAAGAGCAGCCATGATGAGCCTCTGTTGGAGCCAAGAAGCAAGAGATTTGACGAATTGGTGTTTCGTTCACAAAATATATGCGAATTTATATCAGAATCCGAGGAGCTCACTGCAATTCTGCACCACACTTACGATAATTCCATAGTTGAGATGTAAGAACACAAAGCCAAAAGCAACGGAAAATGTTTATTATCTCACGAAGATGCTAACTTGGAAGCAATTAACGAGCTTTAAAGCCCTCCACGGGTGAGAACAAGAGGATGTCCCAAAAATAGACTAGGTTCAAAGATGAAAAAATATATTGCAAATGCTTCAAAGAAAAAGAAAACGAAAGCTCTAAGCGATGTAAAAGTGATGTTCTTTAAACAAGGTGGGGTAATTTAGTTTATTATTGTTAATAGTTTTGCTAATATGTGAGTTTATTTTTTCGTAGTTGAACCTTTTTTATGGCGGATCAGTGGTGCAATCAAATTCCAACCAATATCATGGACATGTTATGAATTATTAGTTCAGAGATTCAGTAGCACAGGACAGGTTTTGGGGTGTAGAGTGACACTATTGGGTGTACCGATAAATATTTTTTGGTGTAATCTGCATGCTCTTCTTGAAGGGATTTATTTTAAATTTACAATACATATACAATTCAATTCATAAGAAGGGTAACAATTCAAGTTTCTGAATTCCCATAACTCCTGGTTAGATTTTCCATGGAAATATGTAAGTACGCAATTTGGGTGTATTCCGGTTATTTTTGGGTGTATTATAAAAGTAATTCGACGTATTAGTATGTTTGGGTCTGTTTCCCTTGATTTTTTTGAACCTGTAATTGACTACCATAAAAGTTTTTCATAGACAGCAGAGACAGCTTAATAGAAGTTTATTTATGCAAACAAAATTTATAATAAGATTGGATTAAATATTCACAAACTATACAAAAAAATGTTCAAACTATTCACAAAATACACAACATTCAAACTAATCACTGTCAATATTATCTGAATCTATTTTGACAATATAGACTCAATAATGTTGCAGACAGCTTGGACAATCTTATTGCTTTGCTTTCTCGAATGGCTGTATCTCTATCTTGATTCATCTCATCAAAAAGAATCCGCGAAGTGTATTCAACTCTGAAGTGGTCCACCTCCGCCTACAGTTTAAAAAAATTTCTTTTATTGAACTCCGTTAATTTAGTAAAGTAATAGAGTTTTATATTTTAAACACAATTACCTGTGTCCAATTCTTCTAGTGATATTTCCCCTTTTTAATGTTTTCCGACTCGATTATCACGAGCCATTTCATTACATAAATGGCACAATAGAAACTAAAAATAAAAAATAAATTAGGACAATAAAAAAGGACAGTAAAAGAAAACACAAAATTTTCAGAGAGAAAGATTTATACCTCATTTTCTGGCTGGCAATGTTGATATATGGCGGTTTAATTTGATCATCATCTTTCCTGAGAGGTTTCCGCCGGCATATATCCTCATTCTAGAAATCACATACCCCTAAAAACAAAAAACAAAGCAAAATATAAGAAAGACTATATTTAAAACTTGATTACACCTAAAGGATCCCATAGTACACCTTATTTTGAATAGCAAGACACCCAAATATTATAATGCTAACAACAGACTTATACCAAAGATTTTTTAGAGAAAACAGAATCAACTTACAACAAATATATTAAGCTTCATTCTGGCTGGAGAGGGACACTTTTTGTTATATGGGTCAAGAATACGAATTTTTTTCTTTCTAACATCAGCCATCCATATCCACCAATGATTCGCATAGCATACATGTTAAAATATCTGAAGTTTGGCTAGATCGCACAGTGTTTTAGTTTAATTGGCACATAATGAAAGAATCGTGATAAGAAGTTTTTGAAACGAAAACTTACAAATGGATGGGATGCCAATTTTTTTAGGTCCAAAAAAGGGATGAATATTTTGTAGTCTTCAATGTCAAATGGCTTTTGTGTTTTTGTATGTAAGAACTCGCCGCCGACATGATTTCTAATAGCCATATTCTATAGAATTTGTATAACACCAAAAGAAATAGTTACTACACCCAATACATTACATAAATACACCCAAAATTGAGTTCAATACACCTTACCACAATACTAGGGGGAGACAGTAAACTTGTTCTTCAAATCTTTTAATTCTTTGTTTGTTCAAAATTAGACACATAGCAATCACAATCTAAAAAAACAAAAAATCCAAGTTAATTACATTAATATTGCAATCACAGCTCATAATAAAATTATTAATATTATTCTAAGATTACCTCACCTTCAGTATGTAAACCAGCTTTTAAAGGTGCGAAGTGGATTTTTGACATTTGCATTGGTTGTTGAGCATTGAGGATACACATTGGCTCCCACTCATTATTACTTCCATCCTCGTAGGTCTTTACATTTGTTGCCCAGAGGAAGTACTTTTCTTTCAGGTCGCCCGACAATTCCCTCCTCCTCGAAGGAGTTTTAAACTTTTCAAAAAAGTGGTCGGCAGGCTGCACCTTTTGGAGCGGGGGAGTTTTATCCTCTGCGAAATTCAAGGCCACTGCAACCCCTGTGTTTGCAACTTGCTCCGCCAGTTCCTCTAAATCTTCAACCTGAATCGGGCTCTCTTGACTCTTTCCTTTTTCAAATCCCGCCTGCCCTTCCTGAGTTAGAATTTCCTCCTGACTCGAATCAGTAAAGCCAAGGCTGAATGATGGTGCCGAAAATTCTTTCGGTACATAGGATGATGTCATGGCCATCATCATCAATGCAACAGTGGCTTAAGGGGGTGGTTGACTTCACGGTGATATATAAAATACTATAAGAATAAGAATTATGAATGATATCAAAAAAGAGTTATATTGTGTATAACTTATATTTTAGAAGGAGCTGCTAGCACTGCAAGTGTGTCATCAGCAGGTTGATGGGGTTGTGGAGTGCTGCACGGTTAAAGAAAAGTTTTTAAATAAGAAAAAAAAACTAAATCCACCTTAATTCACTAGAGATACACCCAAATAAGAACCAAATACACCTATATATAAAAGACATGTAACCAAATATTATTCCTTACCCCTTAATTATTTGTTCTCTAATTTCTTCGCTTGAAGACTTTGGAGGGGTTGGTTTACTCTCCAGAGGGCATGGTGCGCTTGTCTCTGACGGAGGCATATATATTTGAAGCGGAACTCTAACCAAGACAAAATTAAAAAGTTAACAAACTCCTTTAAAATAGAACATTAAAAGGTTGAAATTTAGTTGTAGAACTCACGTAAAACTCACATCTTAAGCAGTTTAGATTGCGAATGTGTCTCCTTCTGAACAACGATCATCTGTTGTTGAGCCGGGTCAGTGAATGATTCTTCTTCTGCAGCCAACCTGAAATCTACCAAAATCATGTCAGAATACACCCGAAGCATTGAATAGAAACACAACCTCTATTTTTTTGAGAACTTACATAGTTGCAGATTTTTCTTTTTTTCTTGCCTTTTCAGAAGACGAATCCTCAACAATGTGCTTTCTTTTTCTGGATTACATCTTGGAAATGAAAGAACTATCAATCACACAAATATAAAATTGACGATAAAATACTCCCGAAAGCAATGCATACTTTTTGGGTGGAGTCTGAACTTTTTTCTTTGATTTTTGTTTTATTATTGGTTCCGATTCTTCACTTCTGACAATAAATGAGAAACACTCTGTTAATACATAAAATTTTGATATAAACAGAAAAGAAAGCAATGCAATGACAATTTCAGAATTTTACTAATCATCAGATTCGCTTTCACTTTCCGAAGAGGAATCCTCCACAATCTGCTTCCTCTTTCTGGATACCATTCTGGACAGCAAACAATCATTAGCAAAATACACCCAAAATATTACTTACATTTTAGCTGTCCTGGTGGGTTGTTTTCTTGTTTTTGTTGGTTCCTCTGATTCTTGTTCAGGCTCAGACTCAGAGGAAATAGCAAAGTCACTCTCTGATGAATCACTCTCCGATGAACTTTCCTTCTTTTTTTGTCTTTTTCTTTTTTTTCTTTCTTTTCTTCCTCTTTCATTTTCTTCAATTTCTTTTTCAGTTCTAGCCTCTTGACGATGTCCTGAAACAGTTAAAACGTTAGTTTACACCATCTACATAAATCAAATACACTTAAATTAGAGAAAGTATTATGTTCAGTTACCATATGACTATCAATTTCTGCTCTGATCCTATGAACCAGTAGCTCCCTATTCCAATAGCTAACCCAGGGCGGTCCAGGGATTGCATCTGCTTTCTTGTCTCTATGTTTTATTTCTTGAAAATATACAATCATCAAAGCATAGAGGTAGCCATCAATGGATTTTTCTTTTTCAAGTGGTAATTGCTTATGCCCTTGATGATGAAATCAAGGACATGGCTGCCCCAGTTCCACTCTATTATGTTGTCCAGTAAAAAAAATGGAGCCATGTGGACAGGAGATACTTTGTTTATGGTAGTCGGCAACAAGAACGCCATTTGAATATAGAGGATGAAAATTCTCTTAAACATTAGGCAATCTTGATCATTGTCAACATCAATATCCACCAACTCGTCAGTCAGATTCTTCAATGTTTTTTCCTGGAACCTTCTATAAATTTTTTTTGTTCTGCTTAGATAGCTCTTTAAAACTAACTTTTTCAAGAAATAGGTCCCCCTATAAAAGCAGCAAAAAAGATCACCAATTACACTCCAAATCACTTAAAATACACCCAAATACCATTCATATACACCTCAATTTATTTCTTGATTACTGATGAGCGGATAATTTATACGCTTTTTGGCATTGTTTTTAGTAGGATCTAGTTACTTTTAGGGATGTTTTCATTAGTTTTTATGTTAAATTCACAATTCTGGACTTTACTATGAGTTTGTGTGTTTTTCTTTGATTTCATGTATTTTCTGACTGAAATTGAGGGACTTGAGCAAAAATCAGATTCAGAGGTTGAAGAAGGACTGCTGATGCTGTTGGATTCTGACCTCCCTGCACTCAAAGTGGATTTTCTGGAGCTAAAGAACTCGAAATGGCACGCTTCCAATTGAGTTGGAAAGTAGACATCCAGGGCTTTCTAGCAATATATAATAGTCCATACTTTAGCTAAGAATAGACGACGCAAACTGGCATTCAACGCCAGCTCTCTGCCCAATTCTGGCGTCCAGCGCCAGAAAAGGATCCAAAACCAGAGTTGAACGCCCAAACTGGCACAAATGCTGGCGTTCAACTCCAAGAAGGACCTCTACACGTGCAATACTCAAGCTCAGCCCAAGCACACACCAAGTGGGCCCCGGAAGTGGATTTATGCATCAATTACTTACTTCTGTAAACCCTAGTAGCTAGTTTATTATAAATAGGACTTCTTACTATTGTATTTGATATCCTGGATTGTATTCTGATCCTGTGATCACGTTTTGGGGGCTGGCCTCTCGGCCATGCCTAGACCTTTCACTTATGTATTTTTAACGGTAGAGTTTCTACACTCCATAGATTAAGGTGTGGAGCTCTGCTGTTCCTCCAAGATTAATGCAAAGTACTACTGTTTTCTATTCAATTCTTCTTATTTCGCTTCTAAGATATAATGGTGATGTATCACATAAAGCCAGCCATGGAAAGGAGTAAGACTGATTGGATGAAGATAGCAGGAAAGCAGAGGTTCAGAGGAACGAAAGCATCTCTATTCACTTATCTGAAATTCTCACCAGTGATTTACATAAGTATTTCTATCCCTATTTTATTAATTATTTTCGAAAACCCCACTACTATTTTATATCTGCCTAACTGAGATTTACAAGGTGACCATAGCTTGCTTCATACCAACAATCTCCGTGGGATTCGACCCTTACTCACGTAAGGTATTACTTGGACGACCCAGTGCACTTGCTGGTCAGTTACACGGAGTTGTGAACCATGGTAGTGGCATCATATTTTTGGCGCCATTGCCAGGGAAAGACAGAGCTATAAATTTTACATAATTAAAATGTAATCACGATTCCGCGTACCAAGTTTTTGGCGCCGTTGCCGGGGATTGTTCGAGTTTGGACAACTGACGGTTCATCTTGTTGCTCAGATTAGGTAATTTTCTTTTCAAAAATTTTTCAAAAATATTTCAAAATTTTCTCACCTGTTTTCTAAAAAAAAAATGTTTTCAAAAATCTATTTTTCTTCAGAATTTTTAAGAATGAATTCTAGTGTTTCATGACGCATGTGAAGCCTTGCTGGCTGTAAAGCCATGTCTAAATTCATTTGGACTGAGGCTCCCAATTTGTTATCAAGAGCAAGCTAGTTGGTGCTAATCCACCTACTGCTGATTCATGATCTACCTGCTACATGCTAAAGCTTGGCTGGCTATTAAGCCATGCCTGACCCTTTGATTGGAGTTTTAGACTAAAGAGCATAAGATTCCTGGAATTCATATTAAAAATTTTGGAATCCTCATTTTTGTTTTTCAAATAATTTTCGAAAAAAAAAATCCAAAAAAGTTAGAAAATCATAAAAATCAAAAATATTTTTTGTGTTTCTTGTTTGAGTCTTGAGTCATGTTATAAGTTTGGTATCAACTGCATGTGCATCTTGCATTTTTTTCGAAAATTTCATGCATTCATAGTGTTCTTCATGATCTTCAAGTTGTTCTTGGTAAGTCTTCTTGTTTGATCTTGATGATTTTTTGTTTTGTGTTGTATGGTGTTTTTCATATGCATTCTTGAATTCTTAGTGTCTAAGCATTAAAGAATTCTAAATTTGGTGTCTTGCATGTTTTCTTTGCATTAAAAAATTTTTCAAAAATGTGTTCTTGATGTTCATCATGATCTTCATAGTGTTCTTGGTGTTCATCTTGACATTCATAGCATTCTTGCATACATTCATTGTTTTGATCCATAACTTTCATGCATTGCATCATTTTTCTTGTTTTTCTCTCTCATCATAAAAATTCAAAAATAAAAAACATATCTTTCCCTTTTTCTCTCCTAAAATTTCGAAAATTGGATTTGACTTTTTCAAAAAATTTTAAAAATCTAGTTGATTTTATGAGTCAAATCAAATTTTCAATTTAAAAATCTCATCTTTTTCAAAAAAATCAAATCTTTTTCATTTTTCTTAGTTATTTTCGAAAATTACAAAAATATTTTTCAAAAATCTTTTTCTTATTTTTATATCAAATTTTCGAAAATAACAATAACAATTAATGTTTTGATTCAAAAATTTTAAGTTTGTTACTTACTTGTTAAGAAAGATTCAAACTTTGAATTCTAGAATCATATCTTGTGATTTCTTGTGAATCAAGTCATTAATTGTGATTTTAAAATTCAAATCTTTTTCAAAACTAATTTCTATCATATCTTTTCAAAAATATCTTCTTATCTTATCTTTTTCAAAAATTTGATTTCAAAATATCTTCTCTAACTTCCCAACTCCTTATCTTTTCAAAATTGATTTTTGTTTCAATTAACTAACTAACTTTTTGTTTGTTTCTTACATTTTTCAAAACCACCTAACTAACTCTCTCTCTATTTTCGAAAATATCTTCCCCCTTTTTCAGAAATTTCTTTTTAATTAACTAATTATTTTATTTTTATTTTGAATTTTCAAAAAAACTACTAACCTTTTTCAAAAACTATTTTCGAAAATCACTAACTCTTTTTTAAAAATATTTTTCGAAAATTCCCCTTCTCTCTCATCTCCTTCTTCTTATTTATTCATCTACTAACATCTCTCCCTCACCCATCAAAAATCCGAGCTCTCTCTCTCTCTCTGAGTTCAGATTTTTTCTCTTCTTCTTTTCTTCTACTAACAATAAAGAACCTCTTTACTGTGACATAGAGGATTCCTCTTCTTTTCTTCTTCTCTTCTCTTTCTTATGAGCAGGGACAAAGAAAAAGGCATTCTTGTTGAAGCTGATCCAGAACCTGAAAGGACTCTGATAGAGTCTGAATGGAATGCAAGCTGCATCCAACAGTACTCAAGAGGCATCTTCTGAAGAAGAAGCTTATGATCCTGAAAACCCTGCAATAGCAGAGGTAAATTACATGGGTGAACCTTATGGAAACACCTATAATCCATCATGGAGAAATCATCCAAATCTCTCATGGAAGGATCAAAGGCCTCAATAAGGCTTTAATAATGGTGGAAGAAACAGGTTTAGCAATAGCAAGCCTTTTCCATCATCCACTCAGCAACAGACAGAGAATTCTGAACAAAATACCTCTAATTTGGCAAACTTAGTCTCTGATCTGTCCAAGGCCACTGTAAGTTTCATGAATGAAACAAGGTCTTCCATTAGAAATTTGGAAGCACAAGTGGGCCAGCTGAGTAAGAGGATCACTGAAATCCCTCCTAGTACTCTTCCAAGCAATACAGAAGAGAATCCAAAAGGAGAGTGCAAGGCCATTGACATAATCAAAATGGCCGAACCCAATGAGGGAGAGGAGGACGTGAATCCCAAGGAAGAAGACCTCCTGGGACGTCCAGTGATCAATAAGGAGCTTCCCTCTGAGGAACCAAAGGATTCTGAGGCTCATCTAGAGACCATAAAGATTCTATTGAACCTCCTTATACCATTCATGAGCTCTGATGAGTATTCCTCTTCTGAAGAGAATGAGGATGTTACTGAAGAGCAAGT
>NC_029788.2:17894444-17925044 GCF_000816755.2 Arachis ipaensis
TAGAAAGTAGACATCCAGGGCTTTCCAGCAATATATAATAGTCCATACTTTGGCCAAGAATAAACGACGCAAACTGGCGTTCAACGCAAGCTCTCTACCCAATTCTGGCGTCCAGCGCCAGAAAAGGATCCAAAACCAGAATTGAACGCCCAAACTGGCACAAATGCTGGCGTTCAACTCCAAGAAGGACCTCTACACGTGCAACACTCAAGCTCAGCCCAAGCACACACTAAGTGGGCCCCGGAATGAATCCTATTCCAGCATGATCGGGAACCGACAGATGAATAGCCGTGCCGTGACAGGGTGCGTTGACCATTTTCACTGAGAGGATAGGATGAAACCATTGACAAGGGTGATGCCTTCAGACGATTAACCATGCCGTGACAGGGCATTTGGATCATTTTCCCGAGAGAAGACCGAAAGTAGCCATTGACAATGGTGATGTATCACATAAAGCCAGCCATGGAAAGGAGTAAGACTGATTGGATGAAGATAGCAGGAAAGCAGAGGTTCAGAGGAACGAAAGCATCTCTATTCACTTATCTGAAATTCTCACCAGTGATTTACATAAGTATTTCTATCCCTATTTTATTAATTATTTTCGAAAACCCCACTACTATTTTATATCTGCCTGACTGAGATTTACAAGGTGACCATAGCTTGCTTCATACCAACAATCTCCGTGGGATTCGACCCTTACTCACGTAAGGTATTACTTGGACGACCCAGTGCACTTGCTGGTCAGTTACACGGAGTTGTGAACCATGGTATTGGCATCATATTTTTGGCGCCATTGCCAGGGAAAGACAGAGCTATGAATTTTACATAATTAAAATGTAATCACGATTCCGCGTACCAATTACATGATATCAGAAGAATATATTACAAAGAATAGATTACAAAGAATGCAACTATAAAGATTTTCTGTAATCACTTACGTGATGCATTCAAGCCAATGGCAACTCCTATTTTTTTGGGTTTAATGCTTAATGCACTGTGCCGGGTGTCCAATTTGTTTTTTGACAAATTAAAGAAATATGCCAACTCCTTCAAGAGTTTATGTGGCACAATCATCGGAGGGATGTGCATCAAACCCTCAAATTTGGACAATAGCCTTTTTTGCTTCGCTCATGTTTTCAAACTTTTCATGCAATAGTCTTGTGAAGAATCTCAAATCCTTGGTTTGCTGTAAACAAAGCAAACGAGAATAATTTAAATAAGCTATATTTATACTAGGAAAAAGTGCGTTGGTCTAAGATATATATTTGTGTGTGTGTGTGTGTGTGCATGCTCACATTGTATTTTTTGCTAGCTGGAAATTTTTACTGTAAGGAATAAAAAATATTATTAATAGATAAAAACCTCACCAGTTACACTCGAATTCGATTGACATACACTCAAATACCAGTCACATACATCCAAATAGTAGTCGCAGACACCTGTATTATTTTTTGGATTACACGACATTATATGAGTTCAAAATGATATTCAAATCAACCAAACATGCATACAATGACACTACAAGTGTAAGCACAAGTACAATAGCACTAGCTACACTCGAATACACGTGATATATACTCAAATACTAGTCACATACACCTGTATTATTTTTTGGATTACATGACAATATATGAGTTCAAAATGATTTTTAAGTCAACCAAACATGCATAAAATGACACTAGAAGTACCAGTGACATTCGAATTCGATTGATATACACTCAAATTCCAGCCATATATACCCAAATATGAGTTTACTTGAAATACAGTCGAAAATTTATATGTATACAAACTCACTTTCAAACATGCAAACATTCACAAAAACATATGAAAAAATACATTAAACCATTCACGAAAGAGTAAGTAAAACAGTTTAAACAACAACCAACAATCATCACCGACTTGAACAATTTGACGAGAATAGTAATATCTACTTTAAACTAAGAACACATAATGAATCTACTTAATAAAAAAGAAATATGACAATATCGTGTTTCGCGTTCAAAATCAGAAAGAGAAAAGTGAAAAATCTCGAAGATTAGTGAAACAATACCTTGAATAATCTTTCTTCTTCTTTTTCGATATTTTTTGATGGAGATTTTGAAGTTTTCTTATTGATTTTCTTGAGTGTTGGCGACGATTTTGACAGTTTTTTCAGAGTTTTCAAACATAGTTTGAATCTCAACGGTTGTGGTTTTGATCGAGAAAGAAGAAGAAATGTCTTTCATAATAATGAGTGAGTGCGCTTTAGAAATAGTTAAATAACGCGCGTGTTAACACACACGAGTGGGTGAGCGTCGTTTTTATTGGATTTGACCTAAATTGTATGACTTATAAAACAAAAAGATTTATATGTATAGCAGGCCTTTTACGCGATATTATAAAATGTCTAATAACAAAAATTCGGTTTCAAAACTGGAAAACAGCCGTTAAAGTTGTTTAATACTTTTCCAACCATCACAAAGGAAACTTCACAGTTGTCAGTCATTTGATAGATTTCCAAATTGGATGTAGAGAGAAAAGCAAACCAAAGAGCGGACACAGGGAATGAATCACACAAATATGATGTTAGCAAAGCCAATTCAACCAAGAACTCTTGTAATTTTATATTTTGATTATGATAATTTTTTATATGTTAAAATTTGTCAATTGAATAGTCGGATCGTTAAAACTTATAGTTTTATTAAAAATTGTTTATTGATACAAGTATAATAAAACTAACTCTGATATAAGTGGATCGCTATCCTAAATTTTATTTCATTTATTGAAGTCAAATATAACGGAGAAACGATCCAATATTATATTAGATTCATATAATGTATTTATTATTTAATCTATTTATTTCACAATTTTTTATCATTAAATTTGTTTTTTTTAAATACACTAGTTGTATAAATAAAAAATGTTGTATTATCTAAAATTAAGAATTTAATTTAACTAGTGTATGTTCCCGTACTTTGTACGGGATAATACATAAAATTATATTAAAAATTTTATTAAAAAATTAAATAATATATATAATAATTATTATTATAAATATTTTATAAAGTTATAATTAAAATCAAACTCTTAAAATTTTTAATATTAAAATATTAAAAATAATTAGTATTTATCTTAATCAATTTGAGTTTATTAAGTGATCATCTCACTCGTCCGCTTAAACAACTATTAGGAGTTAGAATCTCGCCTTGTGTATATAGCAATCCATTGGCTAGCGATAAACCCTTAATAAAAGGAGTATCAATACGTGGTTAGACTTGGCAGGAGTTTTCGAATACGCAGTACCCGACCCGTCTGTACTCGGATGAAAAGGGTAATAACTTGACTCGAGTCGGGACAGATTTTGCTTAAGACAGGTATCGTTGGGTTTAGGGTGTACCCGCCCCGAATATATACATATAAACACTTTTTAGTAATTAGGATTTGCCTCACATCACATGATTCATAACTTCAGTCTATACTCTATAGCCATGCAAGATAAACTCAATCATCCTCACCTAAAATCTTCTTCTTCTCCACTTCTTCACAAAAAAACCGCATAGCTCCTGTCATGTTGTTGCTGAGTCCATCACCGCTTACCTATTCACAACTCCCATCTTCTTTCAAAGCCATAGACGAACCCACGTTTAATATAGAGGGGGCATTAGGCCCCACAAATTTTTTTGAAAAAAATTAATACTTATATACATATATATTTAATTTTAGTATACTAATAATATAAAATATTTTATATAATCATTCAATTCAATTAGATTTATTTATTTAGGTCATTATTGAAAATAAATTTAAGATACTAACATACAATTATTTTAAATTAAGCAACAATTATCAATACTATATAAAGGACACACTATTCTACTAAGAATGATTGCCATAAGGAATAATTTTCCAATTTTCTATACTAATATTAGAAAGTTTATATAATACTATATAATAATAATATCATTACACACAAATTACTTAATGAGTTAAGTGTATATATGAATTGTACGCTCGTCACATCCACCATTCTGTCAATAGAAGTGTGTTGTTAGTAGAACTGTGTTGCTGTTAGTAGAACTGCTAAAGTGTTGTGTTTTTTCCACCTTAATATTATGCAATGAATGATATGACTATACGGTGATTAGATAGATATTTAATTAAGATATTTAAATTAAGAGAAAAGAACAATTAGGTCTCTGACTTTTTTTCCGCAGACATTTTCGTTTCTGAGAATTGGAAATTATATTTACGTCCCTGATCCCTTCAAAACTTGGACAAATTTACCCCTCCATTGAAGTGACTCTGTTGGACCCGACGGAAAAGTCTGACGTGACTCCCGTTGTGCTGACCTAGCCATTAGGGGAGCACACGTGGCATGGACCCTTTTAAAATAAGATCCATATGCGTCCTCCCACTCCAAAACGACGTCATTTTACTAAGAGCCCCAATCTTTCAAATTTACCAGCTCTAATCTTTCGAATGCATAGAAAGGGTGAACGAAAAGGGGGCAACATTTCGTCCCATGGCATCTGACGGAGTATCATCAAACTCAAGAAGGAGTGGAGGTGGAGGAAGACAAGACCAGTCCGTTGCGAGCTCGAGTCTTAACGCAAGAGATGAGAAAGATGGCGTCTCACCAAAGTGCTTTTGTGGAGTATATGCAATCATATTCATGTCGAAGACGAGCAGCAACCCTAACACATTATTTTTAGAGTGTCCCTTCTATAAGGTAAGTAAAGCAACTATGTGTGTTTGTATTAGAGTTTATCCTCAAATATATATTATTTCTGAGTTGTGTGGACTGATGTGTAGGTATGACAACCATGTTGTAAGTTTTTTTTGTGGCTTGATGAGCACATTGCAAGACTTAGGATCACGGATACAAGGTATCTGAGAGAGAAGAATATTGAGGATGTTGAAGAGCATCACGAAAAGCAAGACATAGGAAATAGGATCACATGTTTGGAAAAGAGGATGGTTGCTTTAAAGATGAAAAAAATCCAACAGGATGGTGCATCTGTGTTGTTTTAATTGTCTTGAGTGTAGCTGTTTTAAAGTGTAGTAATTGATCAATGATTGAACAAGATAAATGTGCTGATTTCTTGTAAGACAAATGAAATATGCCATTTGTATAAATGATTTGAATACCCTGTTAGTGTGATAGTCTGTATGTTGCAATGTATGTATGAAATTAAAGTTGAAAAAACAACAGCTAAACAAACATTCAAAAACTGACATTAAAGTTGTGAAATTAAACATCCAAGTCTAGAACTAATACGAAAAAGGAAACCAGTTTGCCAGTAATGTATATGGCTATATGGCATGTTACCATTAACAAGTTTACTATGACAGAAAATCAGTAACATAAAACAAGTAACAAAAAGGGCAATTGTATTTGGAATTTGCCACAAACTATTACAAAAGCACACATTTAGCCCAAAACAATATAAAGGCACAACTCTTCACTCCTTTATCTTCTTGGATGGTGGGTTGGGAATGAACTTAAATAACCTAGTTGTGGCAGTGCTTGCAGCTGCTAATGTCTCCTTGTATGTTGATGCACATGGTAATGTTGTTGGTGGAGCATCCTGACTTTGTGCTGCATGCTGTGTATTAGATGGGATTGGACCTTGGACAAGTGGAGTTGGTGGTCTGAAAACTTTCTGCTTTGGTTTGAACTTTGATTGTTTTTGTCGAGTTTTGTCGTTGACCATGGATGGAGCTTTTTCTGGAGGTTTAAATGGAGGGGTTGATGTGGGGCCAGTAATCTGAATTGAGTAACTGTTCGCCCTGGTGGTACTATTAGAAGTGTGGTCCTTGTTGTTGTTCTTGGACTTGGTGCAACATTTGAAAGACTTGGGGCAGCCACATTCAGAACCTGGATTATAGACACCAAAACATGACAAAACAATTCATGTTACAACAATTTAATCAACAAATTCATCAAACAATGACAATAAAAAAGAATGCATCATTACAGTAGGCTGTTGTTGCTGGCTTGTTGAGCTACTTAGTTAGCTGTTAGAAGTATCTTGGGCATAGAAGTGTAACAAATTGTTACCTATTATATATTGCATTTAGACAAAATAATTCCTAATTTATATTGTACTAAGACAGATTAATCCTTAAGTATTTATGATGTAGACACAAAATATCTATAATCCTTAAAATGAACTTACATCTGGTGAGGGAGCTGATTATGACAATGAAAGAATCACCAGTGATTGGGAGGTGCTAGCTCTCTTCTTCTTAGGCCTCTTTGTCTTTGGCTTTCAATTGGGGTTAGAAGGAGCTCTTTTACAAGTTTTGTAGTTGTGGTCCTTTTCACCACACTTGCTGCAAGACACAGAGAACCATTTTTTCAATTTGTCTCCTTGCATGAATGACTCAGCTGGATCCTTCTGCCTGTTGTGCACCTTAATCTGTCCAATTGGTCTTTTGATGATAGGTGGATTTAGCTGTGAGAATTCAGATCTTGGCCAAAATTCTGCACTTGGTACAAGTTTAATGCAATGTGCATACAATACTCGAATTGACTCCATACATAGCTAAGGGTGCACATAATCTTGTGGCAAATCACGTCTTTTCCTATGATAGAAAGTGCATGTATGCAAGATATACCTGAAATAATGAAGAAAAATCAAACAATGGTAACAAAAGAAAATAATGAAACGGTTTACAATTGATAAAGTAACTACAGTAGGTACCACCAGTCAATTGCCATCTGTTGCATGAGCAAGTATGCTTAATGAGATCTACATCCACTTTGGTTGTTTTGCAGCTCACCTCAAACCTCTTCCATTCGTTGTCACCAACCCATTCCGCCATCCATTTAGTACTAATTTTGATGAGCCTCTCCATCCTCTTTTGCTGAACTGGTGCTAGCTTGTCAGGATATTTGTCTAGTAGTCTCTTGTGATTCACCATCCTCCTCATTAGATAACACCTGATTTCTTCACATATAGTTAGGATAGGCTTGCATCTATAATTCATGATCTTTGCATTAAAGACCTTATACATGTTATTTGTAAGGTTATTTACCTTTAGACCATGCGAGAAGTAAGCCTTTATTCCCAAGCACCTTGATTAACTCCCTTCAATCTTTCCATGCATTCTTTGCATTCTAGTACAGTATTGCACTTAGCACAATCCCAGACAACTTCTTTGATGTATAAGTCTTTGAACTGGTCGATGAAATTTTTCCAAATGTTCATCACACAATTGTGTAGCTTTGCATGTGGCATGACCTCCTTTAAAATAGGCAATAAACCCTACATTAAGGAGGATTAGGGAAAAATTTCAGCCATCCACTCACAAAGCAATCAGAATATAAAGCAAAATTATCATATGTAAAGTAAACATAACAGATGCAAGATTAAACTTTATCTTCTGTTGCCGACATAAAGTTCCAACCATGGTTTGCAACATCTCCTAAGTCCTCCTGAAGAAGTGTGAGGAACCACTTCCAGGCATCCTTGGTTTCAGACCTTGAAACCCATATGCAATAACATAAAACTAGTTTTTTGCATCCTGCGCCACTACTGCTAGAAGCCAACCCCATAACATATTTTAAGAAAATAACCATCTAAATGTAACAAAATCCTACACCCACTTTTGAATCCTTGTTTACAAGCATCTAAGCATATATATAGTTTATCAAATACAGGGAGAGCTTGTGGAATTGGCATGAGCTCTAATCGGGCTATCGATCCTAGATTGCTACTGAGGATCTAATCAGTATAATCCCTTAGCCTCTTGTATTGTTCCCTTTTGTTGTCCATAACCTTTTTCCTTGCCTCCTTTACTGCTCTGTAAACCATTTTAGGGTGGGAACACAATGAAAATTCTTCTCTAAGGAATTCAGTTGCCTCCTTTATGTCCATGTGTGGTTGGGTAGACATTCTCTTCTCAATTTTCTTGCTAATTCAATGCTGATCAACTGTATTACTACCTAAATTCCTTGCACATGTGTGTTCCTACTGGTAAGTCTTGACTTGATAACCTTACAAAGCCATGTTGTATGACAAATACACCAAAAAAGGACACTCCTCATCTTTGCAACCCACTCTGACTCTTTCTTTGTCATTCTTGATCTACTTCAACTCCCTACCCTCAACAATGAATGAGTCTTTTACTACCACCTTAAACCTTTCAATGGTGGCAAACCTAGTTCCTAACTCAAATCTGTCCTCATCAAAAGCATACTCATCATCAAACTCAGGAAATTGATTCCTGTTGCTTTCATCGTCTGATGATATGGGAGTATGCAAATCTTCATACTCATACTCAAATATGATATCTTCCATATCCATTTAGACTTCACTGGTACAAAATCCACCTGCCACTGCATTATTGGGCTACACATTAGGCCCATCACTTCCATCAAATTGCTCATTAGGACCATCAACCCCATGAGCTCCACCTTCACCACTTGTTCCAACATTAGTATTCCCACTGTTTTCACCTCTTGTCTCCACCCTCATCCCATGTTGCATCTTCTTCTTTTCAACCTTAGAGTTTGTTTTTAAACGTTGCTTCTTTACAACTGACTTCTTTAGGGTCACTACCTTCTTTTTACCCTTCAGACTTCTTTTTCTCTTGCCACTAGCAACTCCCCCACTATTGTCAGTTTCAGTACTGATGAGCAGATATTTTATATGCTTTTTGGCATTGTTTTCTTTCTATTTTCAGTATATTTTGCTAAGTTTTATTATGTTTTAGTAGGTTTTATTGCAAAATTTACTTTTTGGATACTAGTTTGAACTTTTATGTTTTTCTTATAATTTTAGGTGAATTTTGGATGAACTTGGCAAGTTTTGGCAAAAGTCTGATTCAGAGGCAAGGAAAGCATAGCAGATGCTGTCAGATTCTGACCTCCATGCATTTAAACAAACATTTATGGAGCTACAGAGGTCCAAATGATACGTTCTTAACGGCATTGGAAAGCTAACTTCCAGGGATTTCCAGCAATATATAATGGTCTATACTTTTTTTTGGATTGGAATGCCCAAAATGGGCGTTGAACGCCCAAACTACTCCCTTTTTGGCGTTCAACTCCCCAAGAGGAATGAAGCCAGCGTTGAACGCCCGAATCCAGCGTTCAATGCCACAAGGGGAGCAAGGAAGCAGCATATTTACTCCATAGTGGGTGTTCAATGCCCACTCCTTCAAGTTGGACGCCAAGCTTAACCCAAACACTCACCAAGTGGGCCCAAAAGTGGATTTTCGCACTATTAGCTTAGTTTATTTCATTTTTGTAATTTTCAATTATTATTAATTCCTTTTTAGGTCTAGTTATTAGTATAAATAGAAGGAAGATCACCTTTGTTAAGAACTTTTGATCTTCAGCCCCTCAGAACATATCACACGTTACTTTCTGTATAGTATGAGCAACTAAACCTCCTAGGTTAAGGTTAGGAGCTCTGCTGATTCCTATGGATTAATGCAATTACTTTTCTACTTCAATCTATGTTTGATTCTATTCTATGATGCATTGTCGTCCTTTATCCTTATGAATCTCAATTCTACATGAGTTCCTTACGAGTCCTGACCCGGATAGTATTGAGCTACAGCTTGAAAATGCATCACGGGTTCCAACAAGTTATCTGGGCTAATTGGGGTATGTGACATAAAACCTCGTTAGTCAGGGGTAATTGAGGTTCCTATGGCTCTAAGGGCTAGAATCATAGAGCGTCAGTCTCTGATCCAGAAGATCCGACCTTGTTTGTGGCATTTTGAGTAGGAACATCAAGAGATTGAATTGCGTGCACTTCACCCTCTCCTAGATTGATCTAGCCTGTTCGGGTGTTTGGTCTGGACCTGAGGAGATTAATGACCATGACCAATGGCTTAATCACTTATAGTCTTGCCATTGAAGAAATCATTCATCGTTTGAGTAGTTAGTATGACGTGTTGATCCAGAAGAATAAGTATCTCCGAGGCCTTAACTGATCTCTCACTACTGTTTCTACGTTTTATTATTATTGCTTGTTTATGTGCCTACAACTATCTTTCTATTTTCCTAACTAAGATCTGCAAGATAACCACACCTGGCTCAATCCAGAAATCCTCGTGGAATTCGACCCTCACTCACCTGAGGTATTACTTGGACGACCCGGTGTATTTGCTGGTTCAGTTGTGCGAGTCACAAATTCGCGCACCAAGTACTATCACTTTTAAACCCAGTTGGTGGAGGTTTATACAACACATCCTCAGTACTCTCGTATCCATCATCTGAGGAGAAGGATGTCTTAAGTTCCTCCAAAATATCATCTATGTCCATTGCGCCATCAATGTCCTTGCCAAGATTATCAACAACCACAGAATCATCGATATGGTGGTTAAAGTATATGTGGAACTCAGTGATAAACCACAATTTTATGATAAATTTCGGATTGAAATGAGTAGAATTTATCAACTTATCTTGCATTTATTCACTGAAATAGCATGATTTTATGAATTTCTTCTAATTGTACTTAATGATTAAAAACATGCTTATTAGGCTCTTAAATTGCTAAATTTAATTCAATTATATTCCATTCGATGCCTTGATGTATTTGTTGAGTAATTTCAGACTTAGAAGGCAAGGATGGCTTGAAGAAGTGAAGAAAAAAAGCATGTAAAAGTGGAGAATTCATGAAGAAATGAAGTTTTGGAAATCTGCGCAGTTGTGCATACGCATGTAAAAGTGGATAATTTAGAGATTTTGATTAATCTTGTTTTTGTTGACGCTAGTCTTTCACTAAGTTGATTAGTGAGTTGGCTTGGACTTATGGATTAGGATTAGTTAAGCCCATTTGACCTTCCTCCAATGTTGGGGATGACGAAGAGGGTTTGCTCTTTGTAGTTATCATGTTGTGGTTAGTAACAAGGAACGTGATTCTTAACCATCAACCCTTGCTAAGATCTTTCTTAGCTGATTTGTTTAATTGCCTTAGTTTAATTGATTTTGATATTTAATTATTGTTTGTTTCTTTAATTTCTTGCTATTTATATTTCGTATTTATCGCTATCAAACCCCTGTTTTCATAGCCAATAATTGAGCATTCGATTGTAATTCCTAGGGAGAACGATCCGGGATTCTACTCCTGGTTATTTGATTTGTATTGTGACAATCTTTAAACTTTGATTGAGAGTTATTTATTTGTTTGGACTATACTTACAGCGTAATTTTTTTAATGAAAATTCTAAACCAACATTTGGCCCATATCAAGTTTTTGGTACCGATGTCAGAGAGTTGCAATGTGTGCTTGTTATTAGCTATTGTGAATATGTGAATAGTGTGAATAGCTTGCTTTTTACTTGATTTCTTATTTTGCTAGTAGCTAGGAGTTTATTTTTTTTGTTTTTGCTTTTTGATACTCTTTGTTTTTATGTTCTCTCTTCCTTATAAATTCTCATCCTTTTGGTTTTGGGTATGGTTGTGGAAATGTTATAAGAAACAATTTCAATGACGATTTTCACCAAGGAAGGAATTACCAATTGAGAGAGGAGCCACATGCACTTATACAATCCTCATGGCAATCTCCTCCTCTACCCTGCTATGACTATAATCCTCCCTATGGTGCATCTAACCTAATGACTATGGTGGTCATTGCTATGAGTATAAACTTCAACCACCATATTCATATGACTGCCATTCTTAACATTTCTCTCAACCACAGTACATCCCACTTCTACCAAATACCTTCATATGATCCAAATTCATATCCTCCTATGAACACCCTTGTGACCATTATGAACAAGCACCCGTTGAACCACCACCGCTCCAACATCATTACTCCTATAACACTCTTGAACTATCACCTCTTATATATGATGGCTACTCCCAACACTATCAATCATATTTTTCACTACAACCTTCCATGAAAGAAACTTTCCAATCTTCAGCAAGTTTCTTCCAAGAATCCCAAGAGAGGTACGACGGTATCATGACTTCCTTAGCAGTAACCTTAAATCGTTTAACCTCACTGCACTCATACGGAAATCAAAGTACTCCCGTTAAGGGATATGAAGAATTAAGTTCAATCAAAGATTGTGGGATGGAGAAAAGATTGGAGCCTCAAATGAAAGAATAAGGGCTGATGAGTGAAGCTCAAAAAGCGGCGGATGTTGAAGAGGAGAAAGTGAAGGATTCATTGCTAAAGGGTGAGCATGTGGGTGCGTTGAATTCGACGGAGTTGTTGAAGGCTTAGGAGAAGTTGAACAAGGAATGAGTTTTACCATTGAAGATACTCCCACACCACCCAATGACATAATTGAGTTTATTGAACCTTCTTCTGTTGGGCATGAAAGCAATGTTGAGGAGGAATGTGCACAACCTCCAATACACATTTTGAGCAATGAAGATGATTCGAAAGAAGTTGGCGATCAAGGAATCAAATTTGAAGAAGCTCGCCAAGAGGTGGAGGTTGTCAAAGAAGAGTCAAAGGGAGAGGGGACAACCATAGCACATCCATTGGATATCTCCCTTGCTAAGTCACCAACCGTATTACGAGTTGAGTGGGTAATCATTTTATCCTTTAATTTTCTTGACCCATATCAATATGCTTTGTTGAAAATGGATGGTCAACTTAGAGTTCTTTGTGGGTTGGTGAATAAGAAAGAGTTGGATGTTGGTTGACAACTAGAATCAAGGTACATGGTAGAAGGAAGCTCAAACTTTGGAGTCCGAAGGTGGAGTAAAGCAAAATTCAATGGATTTCAAAGGAGGATTTTGAGCTTTGAAGAGAATTTAGAGGTTTCGTCACCCAAATGGAAACTTGAAGATCAACAAGGAAGGGTATTGACAAATAAAGTTTGGGATCTCAGGATATAATGTGAGAATCAACAATTTTGGGGTCTTACCACTTGTTTGGAACTTCCTGGAAGCTTGGTGCACCTAATTTTTGGGATCTCGGAGGCCATTGGAAGTTCAAGAGTTGGTGGGATTCAAGGAGGAATTCAAGCATAAGCCACCCTAACAAGAGTCTCACCAATTGTCCAACTTAATGACAATAAATAAAAGTGTTAGGTGGGAGACACTCCACTATGGTAACATCATTTTATTTTCTCTTTTTGTATATAGTTGATGAATGAATTAAATTTCCATTTTAGTTATGTTTGTTAAGTTTAATTGGTAGTTTAGTATGTTGAATAAGGTTTGGTATTGTTTTAGTATCTTGTTGGGTATTTGGAATGTTTAGTTTGGTGCAAAAGAGTTGAAATTTTTTAAAAAACAGAGCACCACTTGTGCGTATGCATGCCTCATGCGTACGCACAACCCACAAGTTTTTACCAATTCATGCGTACACATGGACCATGTATACGCATGACACCCCTTCTGAACTAAACATGCCTTGTGCGTGCGCACACTCTTAAAAAAAAAGGAAAAATGAGAGAGAGAGAGAGAGAGAGAGAGAGAGAGAGAGAGAGAGAAATCCAAATTTTAATACCTTAGTTTGATTCTAGTTAGTAGTTAGTTAGTTTAAGTTTCTGTTTTAACGGATTAGATGGTTAGGATAGGCTAGATTTGGTGAAAAGTGTTGGATTATTAATTAGATTTATTGATTCTGCTGAGAAATTGCGGCTGATTACTGGCATGATTCTATTTTAGCATTATTGTTGTTGATATTCACTATTGGATTGAGATTGAGATTATAATTTGTTGTTTGGTATTGAACTCTGAATGTTGAATATTTAAGCATACCAAGTACCAAAGACATTGCCTTCAAGAATGTTGTTGGATTTCTAAATTAGATGTTGTAGCTAGCCACCATATAATTTGAATTCACTATCTATTATTAGAAAATTGTGTAATTGATGAATCTGTTGATACTTGCTTATTTTGGTTTTTATTTACATCACCAGTTGATGCATTGAGATTGTGCAATTCTGAAATTGGATTGTAAGCTTACCTAATAATATCTTTTTGCGCTTTTTAAACTATGTGGACCATGCTTGCTATGTGATTGATTTTAACTTATATCCCTCTTTTACTAAGTTGAATAGCACCCATGTTCCCTACTCTATGTCAATTAGGTGCTGCAAACAAACTTCAAGTATGTTATTGATTGATGTGTGAGTTCCATATTTTCTTTGGTTCATTAAATTCTCTTGCACATCAACCAATTTTTATTCATTATCCAATTCACAATCGTTTGATTTTTGCTTGAGTACTTTTGAAGAACTGAAGATTGATGGTTTAGAAGTTATAATAAATTCTCGTTGCAAGTATAGTTTCTAAACCAAGCAATCAACCTTTCTTACAAACGTTTTGGTTGTCACAAGTAACAAACCCCTTTTAAAATTGATAACCGAAGTATTCAAATCTCGGGTCGTCTTCTCAAGGAACTGCAGGGAGGTATGTTCTTATTATTGGTTATGAGTTTGTAAATTGGAGGTTTTGAAAGTAAGGAACAAGTAATTTAAATGACAAGTAAAATAAATAAATAACTGTAAAATAAACTCTTGGCAAGGTGTGAAAATTTGGAAGTCCTATCCTAGTTACTCCTATGAGAATTGAAGTTAATCCCACTTAGTTAACCTTTGCGAAAGCAAGGGAAAGTCAAGTGAACTAATTAGTTAGATTCCCAAGTCCTAGCCAACCCCTAAGGAAAGACTAGAGTTAGTGGAATTCCAGTCAATTAGCCGACATAACAATCAATCACGATAAGTTGATAACTCAAGAGCTTCCAGTTAATCAATTAAAGCCAATAATAAAAACAACTAAATAAGAATCATAAATCTGAATTACCTCAATTGCATTAATAAGAGAAAATCAATTTAAACATAAAGAATTCATATGCCAAACTGGCAACATAAGTAATTAAAGGAAAGCATTAAAGTTTCTGAAAGTAACAGAGAAGTATAAAGTAAAAGAAATATTGAACCTGAGAGGAAGTTGAAATCCTAAATCCTTTAAGAGGAATCCTAATCCTAAAACCTAAGAGAGAGGAGAGAACCCCTCTCTCTAAAAACTACATCTAAATTATCAAAAATGAATAATTGGAGGCCTCTCCTCTGAATGGATGCATTCTCCCACTTTATAACCTCTAATCTGTGCTTTCTGAACTTGGATCTGGGCCAAAAAGGGCTTCAGAAATTGCTGGGAGCGTTTTCTGCAGTTTTTGGTGCGTGGCGTCTGTCACGCGTCTGCGTGGGTCACGCGGTCGCTTCATCTGGGAGTTTTCCTTGTCACGCGTTTGCTTCGGTCACGTGTACGCGTCGTCTGCGTTCTGCTTAAGGCGCACGTCTGCGTCAGTCACGCGTTCGCGTCGCTGCCAATTTCTTCAAAAACTCCATTTTGTGCTTTCCTTCCATTTTTGTATGTTTCCTTTCCATCCTTTAAGTCATTCCTGCCTTAGAAGATTTGAAAATACTCAACACACAAATCACGGCATCGAATGGTAATAAGAAGTAATTAAAATAATTATTTTTAAAGCATAGGAAACATGTTTTTCACATATATTACATAATAAGAAAGGGAAAGTAAAACCATGCAATTTCACATGAATAAATGGGTGAAGGGTTGAATAAATCACTTAAATTGAGCACAAAATATATCATAAAATATGGGTTTATCAATTTTCATGCTTTTTTATTACTTATTTGTTTGTCTTAACCTACAAGTTTTCTTTAAAGTATTTCAAGCACACTATAATGAGTGAAGTGCATACTTCTTTTGTTTAATTATGACATAGCCTTCAATGCTAGTGTGTGAGTTCTAAACTGCGCACAAACTTAAAAGTCACACACTTGCTTTCATCAATGTCATACACTGATTAATTCACTTCATTTTAGTGATTATTACCTTACTGTAACAATCTATGTTTCCTTGTCTTAGAATTTGCTTGTCTTAATATATTCTGTTTTATATTTTTCAGGATAAGTAATCATAAGAAACAAGAGAAGCAGAGAAGAAACATACGGCAATAAATAGAGAAGGGAGAAAATTCTTCCTCAACTGCAGCAGCCGAAGGATCCACCAGTTGAAGATGGCATTCCATAAAATCTCCGTATCTCCTGGCTTATCATTGAATACACGGAGGACCGTGCAACCTTTTAAGTGTAGAGAGGTCGGTGACCGATTTTTTGGGTGAACATTCTAATCCTAAACACTTTCACATTTTATTTTTTTCTGCTATTGCTATGTCTTTTAGAATTCTTAGTTGCATTTTCTTGGTTTGTATATATTTTAGAACTCTATCTGCATTTCTTTTTAGTTTATTGCATTTCTTTTCATATATACATATATATATATATATAATAAGCTTAGTCAAAATAATGAAAATTTCAAGATCATTTATTTATAGGGCATTCCAAAATTGATTTGAGTTGAAATTATTTTTCATTGAACTTGCTTGAACTATATTGTGGAACATAGTTTTAGAGCCAGAACACACAACCTTGTGAGTTTTTGAACCTTAATGTGTGGTTACATCATATTAACCACTATTTTTATTCTTGTGTGTTATTCTCTTTCTATGATTGTAATCTTTGCCTTGTTTGATTCTTTTATGTCCATTATTTTGTATATATATGCATTTATATGATTGAGGCCATTGTTTCATTTAGCTCACTTACCCAAATAGCCTTACCCTTTTTCCACCATTGTTAGCCAATTTTGAGCCTATTTTAGTCCTCTTTTGTTCTTAATTTTAGTACATCACTACCCCTAAGTAAAAAATAATAAATGTACTTAATTGGGGTCTTTGATTAGTTTAGGCTAGCGAGAGTGTGCATCATCTAAAGTATGGGGAAATTTGGGAAACGTTGATAGAGATAAAAGTGTATTTTGGATTTTAATTGAAAATCTTGGAAATTGGGTACATATTCATGCATTCAATACTTAAATCATATGCATTAGTATCTTGTGTATATATTATGTTATATAAATAAAAAAATAAAAAGAAAAAAAAAGAAGAGAAAAAAAAGAAAGCAATAAAAATGGGACAAATATTAACCCCAAAGAAAAGTAATAAGAATAATGCATATAAGATGTGAATTAAAAAGAATGCACGAGTGTGTGAAAAAGTGAATAATGGGTAGTTAGGTTTGCATTAGAATTAAATAGGTTGCTATAGGTTAGATGGAAAGTTTAAGTTAATCAAAGATCAATTTCAAGTCCACTTAGTCAAATATAATCTTATCTTGACTTTAGCCCCATTACAACCCTTGAAAAGTCCTCATGATATTTGTATGCATGCATTGAATAATTGTTGATTGTTAGATGAAAAACAAGTCTTGGAAAGCAAGATTATAAGAGAATTGAGTGAAAATCAACCCTAAAAACTTGAGCGACTAGAGAGTATACACATCCGGTGAGAGTTCGATTGCTCAATTCTATGTTTTCTTTGCTCTTGAAGCTTTATCTTACAAGTTTATTAAACTTTTAAGACTTGAATCAATTGTGGAGTTGATTTGACTATCATTGTTATTTTTATCCTTCTTGCTTATCAATGCTCTTAGACTTTGATTTTTATTTTTAACTAAGTGAGTCTACATAGGATAGAGTCGGTAAATTGCATTTAGATAGATTGCATATAATAAGTGTGATATTCCTTGATCTTATCTTTCCTAATGTTTAGCATGAGGACATGCTATTGTTTAAGTGTAGGGAGGTTGATAAACCACAATTTTATGGTAAATTTTAGATTGAAATGAGTGAATTTTATTAACTTATCTTACATTTATTCATTGAAATAGTATGGTTTTGTAAATTTATCCTAATTGTGCCTAATGATTAAAAATATGCTTTTTAATCTCTAAAATTGCTAAATTTAATTCACTTATATTCTATTCGATGCCTTAATGTGTTTGTTGAATGATTTCAGGCTTAGAAGGCAAGGATGGCTTGAAGAAGTGAAGAAAAAAATCATATAAAATTGAAGAATTCATGAAAAAATAAAGTTTTGGAAATCTGCGCAATTGTGCGTACGCATGCCTCATGCGTATGCATGACTGTCAGCACGTAATTTCACTTAAGTAAACACATGGGTCGCAATTTCAAACCAATTTTGGCCAATCCAACTCATTTCTGAAGCATTTTGAAGGCAAGACCAAGGAAGGATCAACCAAATAGTCATAGAATAGTTTAGAACCATGTTTTAGGATAGAATTCTAGAGAGAAAAACTCTCTCTTCTCTCTGGAATTTAGGATAGTTTTAGGTTAAATTCTCTTAGATATAAATTTTAATTTTTATTTTTGAGTAGTTCCTTTACATTTTCTTATTCTAATGTCTCAATTTGCCTAGTTTCTCTTGTTAGTTCCTTCATTTTGTCTATTTTAGTTTATGAACTCTCTTGTTAATTTCAATTCCCTTTAATGCAATTTGATATTTTCCATGTTTAATGTTTTTTATTTGATTGGTTATTGTTGCCTTCTTGTTTTGGTAGTTGTAGCTTTTATAATTCTTGCAATTTGCCATATTTTACTTTTGTGTATGCTAAGTATTTGATGAAATGCTCAGTTTAGTTTTAGAGTAGATTTTTGCATTCTTGGCTTGAGTTGGTAACTTGGGTGACCCTGAGTTTATAATGTCCAAGTTGATTGATAATTTAGAGATTTTGATTAATCTTGTTTCTATTGACACTAGTCTTTCACTAAATTGATTAGTGAGTTGGCTAGGACTTATGGATTAGGATTAGTTAAGCTCATTTGACCTTCCTCTGATGTTGGGGATGATGAAGTGGGTTTGCTCTTTATAATTATCATGTTGTGGTTAGTAACAAGGAAAGTGATTCTTAACCATCAATCCTTGCCAAGATCTTTCTTAACTGATTTCTTTAATTGCCTTAGTTTAATTGATTTTGATATTTAGTTATTGTTTGTTTCTTTAATTTATTGCTATTTACATTTCGCATTTATTGCTATCAAACCCCTGTTTCCATAGCCAATAATTGAGCACTCGATTACAATTTCTAGGGAAAATGATCCAGGATTCTACTCTCGATTATTTGATTTGTATTGTGACAATCTTTTAAACTTTGATTGAGAATTATTTGTTGGTGTGGACTATACTTACAACGCAATTCTTTTTGTGAAAATTCTAAACCGATATTTGGCCTGCATCACTCAGCTGTCTCTTGGTTCTTCATTTTGTTCTCTCGCATGGCATTGATCCCTACATCCTCAGTTAATATGTTCATCTCAGACTCAATATCAGCACTTGTTGGATCATACCAATATACTACCTTGTATGACTGGTATCCCAAACCCTTAAACAATGTTAACAGGTCTCCAAAATTCACAAAATCCAGGTCCATTTCAGGGAACCTCTCTTCCTATCCATTTTGATAAACCAGGGAACCATTACTTGCTCTGAGAAAATTATCTCCATGATGAAATACTGACACCACAAAAACATCAACTATCTGAAATTAATCCATGAACAACTATGTGTTAGTTCAACCAACTATACACACAACAGATAACATAGTCACATTTTAAATAGCAACGTCTCTCCAAAAACAGAAACAAAATTTATTAAATACATTTTTCCTAACAGAATTCCTTCTTCAAATCCGATACATGAGATTTTAAAAATGATTTTTATACATCAGTACACTATTTTTACCCACACTATCAACATGCACACAGAATGCCTTCAAAATTAGTTCACGATGCATAAACAAAAATGCATCGCTAGGCAAGACGATCTTATCTTCTGACGAAGACAGCAACCACGAGCACAATGCAACCTTCTTCACCCTCTCCGACACCTACTTCACACCACAACGATTGCTCTTCTACGAAGTGTTTTTTTTGGAGGGAGAAAAAGAGATAAGGGAGTTTGATCGTTTGTTTTCTTAGGATTTTCAGTAATTCTTTGAGTGTGACATGGATGTTATAGGTATTACATAAAGGGATTAGAGTGTGTATGTCGGGCTCTTGGTAAAACGGCGTCGTTTTGGAGTGGGAGGACGCATATGTTCTGCTTTGAAAAGGTCCATGCCAGGTGTGCTCTCCTAACGACCGAATCAGCACAATGGGAGTCATGTCAGACTTTTTCGTCAGGTTCAACGGAGTCACTTCAACAGAGGAATAAATTTGTCCAGGTTTTAGAGAGGTCAAGAAGGTAAATGTATTTTCTAATTCTCAAAAACAAAAATGTTCGTGAAAAAAAATTATGGACATATTTATCTTTTTCTCATAAATTAAAGTTGAGATTAAAAATCTCTTTACCTCCATTCTTCCTTCCTTATTCATAATTAAAAAGTTTAATTACTCTGTTGGTCCCTATAGTTTCGCGAAATTTTCAGTTAGGTCCCTATACTTTTTTTCCTTTTAATTGGGTCCCTATACATTATTTTTTTTTCAATGAGTAAAGTATCGTTTTTGTCCCCAACGTTTGGGGTAAATTCTATTTGTGTCCCTAGTGTTTAAATCGTCCTATTTGTATCCCTAACGTTTGTAAAAGTGATTCAATGTTATCCTACCGTCAATTACACATCATGAGCGCTTTAGTTTGAGTTTTGAAAATCTTTTCTTGAAGTTAGAATACAAATATCTGGGATAGAATCAATGATCTATTCTGAAAAATAGCTCATCTAATGTTGAAACTAATTCCTACAATATTTACATAATTCACTTTTCTGGAACATAATTGAATCGAAACACAAATAGTGGGTATAATATTAAAATCAAACACATCCAAGTGAGACCTAATTGAGAATGAATACATTCAAGTGAGAATAATTAAAAAATATAATCTGATTTCTTAGTATAATTCATAGTAGGATAACATTGAATCACTTTTATAAACGTTAAGGATACAAATAGGACGATTTAAACGTTAGGGACACAAATAGAACTTACCCCAAACATTAGGGACAAAAACAATACTTTACTCTTTTTCAATTTAGTCCCTCTTAACGTTAAACGTTAAAAAAATGTTAGTAAATTGTGAAATTACTTGTATACCCTTAGGGACCAAATTGAAAAGAAAAAAAATATAAGGACCTAATTGAAAATCTGGTAAAACTATAAATATTCAATGAAAGATATTTCTATAATCCTTATTCATTGATTCTACAACATGAAAGATGTTCCTATAATTTCTTTTATTTTGTCATTATCATTCTTTTGCTTATTTATATATAAATTGTATCAAAAATATCTTTTTTTATTTTTAAAATACCTTATCTTAAGAACATAAAAAAAAGAATAGATAAAATAAAATAGAAATAATAATAATAATAAATATAGGCTTGATAATTATATGATCTAGCTCTGACATCAACATATTTTTTAGTACTAGAACATAAAAATTCAACCGAGTCTAGCACATAATAAAAGCCTTAGTTCAAACAGAATTCATATTTAGATATTATTCGACCAGTTAGCAGCACTTCCAACCCTTGACATGCCAGTTGATTCCTTCTTAGCCTCATCCACTTTGAAAGTTGCACCACACACCTGACCAAAACTGTCAACTCTTGGGATAGACTTCAGTTCATTAAGTGGATGCTCAAAATTGCTCAAACCTTCGGATGTTGTAAAGAAGAATCCTAATAAAAGACATCATCATCAACCATACATCTTTCAATTTCCATCTTTGTCAATAAACTATCATGATAAGTATCTCAATCTTCACTCGCATCTTCAGAATTATCCTGCATAATTATATAGAAAAATAATTATAATTTGAAAAAGTACAACAAGAAAAAAGTAATTAACATATTTCTTCCTCACGTGTATTGTGCAAGTGACAAACAGTGCATAATAACATTTTTCTTCCTTTTCTATTTTAACATTATAAGAAGCTCAAACTTTGCATGAAATTACATAATGAAAAAATAAAACCAGACAAATCAGAAAAACTAGAAAAATTATGGTATCTATTCTCAAGCAATCTTATAATAGCCCAAAATTCAAATCCAAAGCATGAATCTCACGAGGAAAAAAGAAGAATCCAAAGTAAAAAAAATCAACAAGTTTTGAAGCAATGCACAAACCAAATAGAGTCTATACTCTGGTTTTTTCTTCAGAACACCAACTATAACATAGTATAATTTCTCAGGTGATAAAAAAGAGTTGAAGTCACAATTCAAAAATAACTATATGAGATATTCATTAAGCTTATTTGAATGGCATTACTTAGCATTCTAAATTCAATAATCTATTGACTATTGTAGCTCAAATCAGGAACAAGCAAATGATCAAATAATTGAAATAAAAATAATTAAATTCGCATAGTATCTATACTAATTAAATCTGACCACATCCCAGAATTTAAATCCAAACCATGAATCTCGCAAGGAAAAAAGAAAAAGAATTCAAATCAGAAAAAACCAACAAGTTTTGAAACCAACTTGGATGCATCTAATCACTTCCTGGGAAGTCAACAACGCATGTTAAAAAATTCTAAACTCAATCCACCAAATTGTTCAAGAAATGGTAATTGTAGATATGGATACAAGTTAGATTCAGAATTCAATTATGTAATCTACAAAATTCACATGATTAAATTTTTTAGAGAAACTCTATTTCACTCTCTGCTTTTTAACTGCTTCAGCTCATCAATTTGCTTTAGCATAAAACATCTACATTCAAATATTCCATTAAAAAAAATATATAATAAAAAGAAAACACAAAATCGGCCACTAGATGTCTGAATAAGTTCATTTGTATAATATCTATTTCTCAAGCAATCTGATGGCAGCCCAATCTGATAACAGCCCATGACTATTTGTGTACTTCAATTTTCTTACTAATTAATAGATAGATAAAATGCATAAACACCTAAATAGGTCCAGAATAGCTAGCTTTAATAACGTAATTTTGTAAAATATTAATCACTTGGCATCATAATTTCCCCACTTCGATTTGGGCTCACCTCGGTTGGCTGTCTTCTTTGATGCAGTCAGCTTTTAGAAGTCCACTCTAGCCATTGAGAGGTGGCTGGCACGCCTGATAGAATTCAGCAAAGTAATAGACTTAGTTACTTACCATACGAGAAATCAATATTTTGATAGGAACATAAATAAACAAATAAAGATTAATTCACCTTAACGAATGCCATATTTTTTGAAAATTAAAATTAAAATTAGCATGAACATGTTACATCAAGTTTTAAAAGCTGGAAAAAAAATAAATGTTATATGTTACCTGTTTTGTGACAGATCGAGTACAGGGATATCGAGGAGAGGAGCGGCGCGGGGATGAGAGGCCAGACGGGAGGTCAGGCGCGACGGGCTCGGTGCGGTGCGGTGTAGCGACGTCAGGCGAGGCAAAGCACCGGGAGGAACAGCGACGGCTTAGATGGGAAAATAGCGCAGAAGACCTCTGAACAGAATAACATAGAACAAACCAACGTAGAGAGAAGGAGGCGACGGATGGCCGACCACCCAGCGTCCGCTGCAGACGACGCCACAGATGGATGAAGACGATGGACCGACGCAGGAGAGCAACTGAGGGCTAGCTAGGTTTTTTATTCTAAGTGTGGGAGGGTTATTTTGGTATTTCAGAAAATAAGTGTGAAAGAGAATTAGAGATTTAGGAAAAAGTTAGAGAATCTTTAATTTAGGAACAGAATATTCCGTTAAATCTAACTGTTTGGTCACGGTAGGGACTTAATTGAAAAAAAAAATTAGTGCAGGGACCCAATTAAAAGGAAAAAAAAGTATAGAGACCTAATTGAAAATTTCGCGAAACTATAGGGACCAATAGAGTAATTAAACCTAATTAAAATTCAAAAAAAAATTGTGAAACTCTAACAAAGAAGACTAATTTTATAAAGGCATTACAATTCAAACTTCACTTTTCAACAATTACCATAAGCAACAAGAAGCACAAATTTTCAATCATAAGCAAACGCCCCACATCATTTTTTTAGTACACTTTAATTATTCATCAATATGAATAATTGTGGATAGCATTTTTTTCACATATATTTTCATCCTATTTTAATGCACCAATAATAAGTTCTGTTTTTTTGGGACATAAATCATGGATCTTTTTCATTTCTTTTCAGAACTCACAAATTTTTTTATTTCATCATCTCCAATTTCATTATTCTTCATTTTATTTATCAAATTCAAACATGAAAATTCATAAAATTAGTATTTAGATTTTCTATTGAAACACATGATAGTAAATTCTACTTAATATTTGTTCATTTAAAAAAAAATTATTTATTTTTTTGTGATATTAGTAAAAGTCTTAATACTTATTTTTTATTATTATTTTTTATTTTTAGTTCTTATGTTGTTTACTTATCACTAATAAATGTTTGTAATTTTACCTACTCCGATCCTAATTTTTTTAATCTCTTTTTATTTAATCTATTTTTATAAAATTACACCTGAATCACTAATATTGATAAAAAAATTTGACTCTAATATTTCTCAAAAAAATAAATGGGAAATGAAGAGAAAGCAAGGTGTAGAGAGTAGAGAGTAAAGAGGGTGGGAATGACGGGAAAACGAAAACGGAAGCAAATACCTAAAAAAAGAAAAGTGGTTTTTAGCGGTAGAACGTAGAAAGATACATACAAGGTGGAAAAAGACAAACACAAATTGCAAGAGAAAAACAGAAAACGTGAGGCTCAGCCCCGTTGAAATATTGAAAAAGTCGCTTAAAAACTGAACACAAATATGGCGTTTACGTTTCTTCTTCTTCTTCCTCTTCTTCTCGTGTGTCAACCGTGTTCTCAGCCATCTTTTCGGTCCCCTTGTCTTCTCATTCTTCACTAACAAACTCAATAGTTCTCATTCTTCTTCTTCTTCTTCTTCTTCTTCTTCTCTCTCTCTCTCTCTCTCTCTCTCTCTCTCTCTCTCTCTCTCTCTCTCTCTCTCTCTCTCTCTCTCTCTCTCTCTCTCTCTCTCTCTCTAGCTGCATTCACAACACCTTCACTCTTTCTCTTGCTCCTGCTTTCATTTTCTGGATAATTCGTAAGTTTTTTTTTCCTCTTTAAATTATGATTTTTTATTTTTGGCTAGGTTGTAATTTTGTATGCAGATGCAGTGGTTTCTGTGTTCTATGTGTTTTTCATGTCAATTCTGTTTTTTTATGTGTTATTTTTGTGAAAATATGTTTTTTTATTTCTTCTGGTGTTCATACAACAAAAGGATCCAAACAAAAAGAAAATTATAAGGAAAAATTTTGATTTTTATTTAATATAAGGTGGAAGGGGTAACTGAATTTGACGAACTGATGCAAAATGCAGGCTTGGGGTGAATTTAATTCACATTCAGTTTGCTAAGTGTGCTGGGTTGCTGGCAATGGTTTTTAAGTATATTCTATTGTCACTGTCCTTGAAAGTTGATTCTCTCTCTATAATAGCCTCATGCTTCTGCAATGGGACCCATCCTATTTTTTAAGCTTTTACTTTGCACAGAGAGGGCTAGTTGTTTGGTTGATTTGATTCACAATAATCAATTGGTGTTCTTACTTTTACAATGAGGAGAGATTGGCGAGAACTAAGAAGGGTTGGTCTAGAGGAGCAACTTATGGAGTATTTATCCTGTTAACAATTTGGTCCTTTTTGTGAGTGGAGAGAAACGCCAAATTTTTCAACACAGATGCTTGTCATTTGTAATTGAGAGGATCTTTTTAGAAGGGTAAATCATTTCTTGAAACATTCTTGTCTTTCATGTTTATGTTGCTTGGTTTAACTAGTCTGGATTTTCAAACAACTGAGTTTTATACATGACTGAATGTATTGACAGTTAAAATATGAGGTTGAATGTGTATTATTCCCTGGAGATATAGGCTACTATGTTGGAATTGAAGCTAAAGCTTATTCCAGAACTTCAGTTCTATTTCCTTTTCCAAATTGCTATAATATAATTGTGAAACATTGATTATATCATTTTTGAGTACTATTTGATTCTCTATTTCCCTCTGTCTTCCCCACTCTATTCATTTCTTTCAATAGTCTGTTTTACTCATCAACTCATGCAAAAAATTTGGTGCTGACATTTTAGATGGTATCTTGGATTAACTGCCAAAATTGGTTCCTATATCATGCTAGCCAATTCATTTTAGTATTGCTGCTACTCCAGAATGTGATGGAGGCTCAAAAGATTATGAATTAGCACTGTTATTGTGGCAGTCTAGACTCTAACCATTTCAAAATATCCGTTACTTTGGAAATTTGGTATATTAATAATTCTCTTTGGATACAATAAGTTTATGACTGTACCTAATTTCCTATGTGATACAGGGCCGGGGGACAGCCATGCTTGGTCCTGAAACAGAACTTAAGATAAGTTTTGGCTACCAATGCAATGGCATTGAAGATATCTCCTGCAAGTCTATCAACGGCTACAAAATCCTTCCATATTTCCCTAGAACAAGCAGTTTCTCTTGCTTGTCTGGTGCTGCTGTTAGCGCAAATGCTACACTTGCCAACACAAACATCTGCAATGGTGTGATAGGGGAAGAAATCCTTCCTAGTTTGGACTCTCCTAAATCGTTTCGTAAGATACCCTCTTCGCCAAGTCTTTCGAAGTTGGACATACTATCATCTTCTCTCCATAGTAGTTTCTCAAACCTCAGTTGCAGTCCATCCACACAAAGTGATATGTTTGATTATGACGCTTGTATGGTGAGTGCTCCTTGCAAAAGTGAAGGATTTCTCAATGCTATGGAAGTACAAGTAGCAGGGGGAGCTGCTGGTGAAGATAGAGTTCAAGCAGTTTGTTCTGAAGAAAATGGCTGGCTCTTTTGTGGAATTTATGACGGCTTTAACGGCAGGGATGCAGCTGACTTTCTGGCCTGTACCCTTTACGACACTATCATATCTTATTTTAATATGCTGTATTTTGATTTGGAATCAGATTCTATCAAGGCTTCCAACAGTCTTGATTTGGGTGGATCATCTCAATATGAGTTGGATGAGCGTCAATCTCGTTCTCAGAAATCATTTTCATATGCTGTTCTTGATAGCCTCCAACGTGCTCTCAATCAGGTTGAGAATGATTTCTTGTACATGGTTGAGCAGGAAATGGAGGACCGTCCGGATTTAGTTTCTGTCGGATCTTGTGTTTTACTTGCACTTCTTCATGGGGAAAATTTGTATACACTTAATCTTGGTGACAGCAGAGCAGTATTGGCAACGTGCAGTATGGATGGCGGAATGAGTGGCAAAGAGAGAAGAATGAAAGCTATCCAGCTTACTGATATTCATACTGTTGACAATGAAGCCGAAAGAGCTCAACTTCTTGCTGGTCACCCAGATGATCCCAAGGCCATTGTAGCTGGGAAAGTGAAAGGAAAATTGAAGGTTACTCGCGCTTTTGGAGTTGGCTACTTGAAAAAGGTTGGTATTGTTTTATCTAGGATAGCAAAAGTTTTAGAAGATTTTGGAAAGAAGCAAAAGTGATTGTTGGAAACCAAGGCCGAATCGCATCCAAGCTGCTATAATTGTAGCCTTTTTATGAATTTGATGGTTTAGGAAACTGATTTACGCAGAGTGTAAATATCCATCCTACCAAACAGTTGTGATTTTGATTCTGTTTTTGTTTTCTCCATGCAGAAAATTCTGAATGATGCATTGATGGGAATTCTTCGAGTGCGTGATCTCATAAGCCCACCATACATTTCCATTCAACCGTCACTAAACGTGCATAGAATCTCAAGTTCCGATCAATTTGCTATAGTTGCGAGTGATGGTTTGTTCGATTTCTTCAGCAATGATGAAGCAGTAGAGCTTGCAGAGTCTTACATCCTAAGCAATCCATTTGGTGATCCAGCAAAATTCCTTGTTGAGCAACTTATAGCAAGAGCTGCTGATTCTGCAGGTCCAAAATCAATTTCATTTGCATAAATTATGAGTTTTTGTAGTCTAAACACATTTGTTGTGATTTAATGATCGCTTACCATAATGATATTCTTGCACAGGTTTTAGCACGGAAGAGTTGATGAATGTTCCGGCCGGGAGGAGGAGGAAGTACCATGATGATGTGACCGTGATTGTCATCATCCTTGGGATGAATCAACGGACGTCAAAGGCATCAACATGCATCTAAAGGTGCAACATAAATTTTGCATTTGAAGATTTTCGCGGATACCTTGATCATGAAGGAAGTGTTTCCTACTATGAAGAAGTGATATTTATAGTGTACATATGTAACTTCAGTTTTCTTGGGTATGTAAAAAATTTTGCAGAAGAGACAATCACCATTTTGTTTGAACACAATAATTTTAGAAATGCACTTGTTTTGATCTTTGCCAGAGATGATTTTCTTGCATGTGAGGGAATTTTTCTAAGCAGTATAGAAATGGATCCTGTATTTATTTATTTTTAGGACACAGTAGCTTTTTATTATTCTTTAGAATAAGGTTTTTTTTTTTTGTTGTTATTGTTAATTGTTATGTATATTTTTAGAGAAAACGGGACTAGAGTCCAAACAAAGCCACGAGTACATTAAAGAAAAAAAAAAAGAAAAGAAAAGAAATGCCTTCTGCATTATCAACCGTTTATTTTTTATTTGCTATAGTTTTTTATTAATAGTTTAGATTTAAAAGATAATCACTAATCAGATTGACTATCTTTGTAGTAAAATTATATAAAAAAAACTTAAAAATCCAAATAGGCCAATTTGTTTGTTAATTTCAATAGCAAATCATTTTTTAAGAAGGGTTGTTCTCTGTTCTTTTTGTGAGTGCATTAACATTCACCATCATCAACTAGTAACTCTCTAATCTGCGATGGCACAATGAAATAAATATGAACACCTAACATCAAAGAACGATACTTATTAGCAAGAATGTCTGCGACCTCTTGATTGAACTTGTATTTTTAATAAGAACAAAGACATTAAAATTGACAAGTAAATATAATGTAAAGTATGAATTATTAACTAAAGTAATCCACTGTAAGATAAGTTACTTTATATTCAAAAGGAGAAATAAAAAATCAAGAAGCATATGAAAATATGTATAGGATACTAAAGTTTAAGCAATGAAAAGTGAGCGCTTTAGTTAGTTAAATAATTTTATTAAAAAAGTATTTTAATATATAAAAGTTAAAAAATATCGATAAAAAAATATTTTTTTTTTAAATATTCAATAATCTCGAATTGATTTAAAAAAAAATATTTTTATATACGTAAAAGAATATTCTAAAAGCCTAGTTAAGAAAAGGAAAATATTCCTCCTTAAACGGTATTTCTACTTTCTCGTTGAGAAAATATTTTTTATGTTTCTAAATTCTGAGGCTTCAATTTTTTTATAGTGGACTACACAAAAAGATACATGCTCATTATTCTTTTTATTGATTTGGCACTTTATTTTATTGAAATTCACAACAAACAATGGTGTAGGTCCACAAGCCCATACACGCACTTGATGCTTAACATAAAAAAGATTTATTGCATACTTATTATTTATTAATGTCCAAATTAAAACTTAAAAGATATTAGTATAAAATAATTATCACATGATTCAACAATTAAATTAAATTAATGAAACAGAAATTGATTTAGTGAAGTAAATGGTGGTAATCACTTACTCACATTAAAATTCAACACATATCTTGTGACAATTTAATTAACTATAAAAGTAAAGTACTGATTTATTCTCTAACATTTAGATTGAGTTAAAATGTTAAATTTTGTTTTTAATATTTAAAATATCTTCTTTATCACACATGTATTTTTTTATTTTATTTTAATCTTTCGGTCAAAATTATTTTTTTTTCAAAAGTATTCTTTTTTGTATTATTATTTCTTTTGGATAGCGACAATAATCATAATTATAGTGGTTATGGTGATGGTTGTATTAATTTAAAAGTAAAAATGACAGAATAATAAGAGAAAAAAAAAGACAAAAAAATAAGAAAAAATATTTTTAGAAAAAAAATAGTTTTAACCATTGAACTAAAATAAGATAAAATAAAACATTTAAAATAAAAATAAGATATTTTAAATATTAAAATTAAAATTTAACACATATGTTAAAAACTATGTTTTTTAATTTGAATATGGAGGCAACAATGGGGTTGGACTGGGATATAAAGAACACAGGTACTTCACATCCGTGTGGTGTTAGAGTAACACTAATCGGACCATGCGAGTTCCCGCCTGCTAATCGGACGGTCCGAGTTGTTAAGGGCAAAACGCACGGTTCGAGTTGTGACGCCCCAGACACGTGTTGCACACAGACACCTCCCCGCAACGGTGCCTTTAATCCCAACATAGACCCGTGCAATAGACCCACATCCACCATCCGAACAATCACTTTCACCTTCATACCAAATAGTCCACACTCCTTCTTCTTTTTCCTTTCTCCACTGCTTATTGCTTTGCATGCTGGAAAAAAAATTAAAATGCTAAAGAAACACAAAGTTAGAGATGTTGAACGTCCCGAACTTCATATTATATATTATCTCAACCATTCTGATTATGTAAATTTTTTTTGAAATTTTTTTAATATTTTATAATTATAATTATTATTGTTTGAAACTTAATTATTATTATTGTTGTTAGAAATTGAATTTAGGAATATAAACAGAATGATTATTATTATTTTTCAAATTTTGTTTGAAATTTTTTTAATATTATTTAATTATAATTATTATTGTTAGGAAGTTAATTATTATTATTGTTGTTAGAAAAGAATTCAGAAATGTAAACAAAATGATTATTATTATTTTTACCTGATTATGTTATTTTTTTTGGAAATTTTTTTAGTTT
>NC_029788.2:17925558-17928189 GCF_000816755.2 Arachis ipaensis
TATTAAGTATTGATTGATAATATTAAAGATTTTAATTAATATTTTAAATTATAGTATTAATATTAAAGATTTTAATAATGTTTTTTCAAAAATTGATACATCAATGATTCGATAGTAAAATCAGATTGAGTTTATAATAGTAAGTAAGTTTATTAGAGATTGATGCATTTAAGGATTAATTATTAAATGTCGAAGTTAGAATTTTAGTTGGATTTAGTAAAATAATTTATGATAGTTGTGCGGTTTCAATTAATATGTGTTGTTGAGTTAGTTGTGCAAATTTTTCAATAATGAGAGTTCATTAATTGGTAGGTTAGTACATGATAATTACTAAATTTTGTAATTAACAAAAAGTTTAGCATGAGTTTAATATTTTAGTTGCTCTAGTTAGAAAATTAGTATCTTTTAGTAGTAAGTTAGTAATTGTTATCTGAGTTGACTAATAATTTGTTATGTTTTGTAGAGTTTAAGAATGTTGACATGTGATCACCCATTCCCTCCGGATCGGTACAATGATAGGGTGAAAGAGCATTTATGATTTACTGGTTTTTATCATGTATCTTAGATTGGGGTAGTCCAATGTCAGAAAGCACTGGTGAATGCTCTAATCGAAAGGTGGCACCCCGACACACATACATTTCACCTTCCGATTGGTGAATGTGTTGTGACGCTTGAAGATGTGGCTATAATTCTTGGTCTTCCGACGGACGGTCTTCCAGTCACAGGGATGACAATGAGTAGTTTTGAAGCCTTGGAGGCGGAGTGTTTACACTAATTTGGAGTTGCATCGCGTAAGTCGGACTGTAGAGGAAGCTGCATAAAACTGATGTGACTGCGGGATCTAAAAGAAAATTTACAGTTGACTGATGAAAACAGTATACAGAGGTATGTGAAGTGCCACATTATGTTATTGATTGGGACGATCTTGTTTGGGGATAAGTCTGGGGCATCTGTGCACTGGAAGTTTCTACCTTTGCTTCGTGATTTTGGCAGTATTGGACAGTACAGTTGGGGATCGGCATGCCTAGCACACCTCTATAGGGCATTATGTAGGGCATCTTGTTTTGACTGTAAGGAAATCGATGGTCCACTAACACTTCTGCTCGGTTGGGCTTGGATCTGATTGCCATATCTAGCGCCGCTTCCTAGGAAACCCCGCAGATTTCCGCTTGCAAACAGGTAATATTATGTTACATTTACCCCGTATCTTCATATTTAGAATCCAATTGTTTTAATGAAATATGTCATATTAGGTGGCGTAATTGGGAGCGTGGAGACCGATGATATAGATATCTTACGCTTGCTCACTTTAGGAAGGCCTTGGATGAACTTCAGGAATGCTAGGTATGTTTTCACTAAAGAAGTATTTGTTTCATGTTTAGTGTCAGTGTAAATCTTATTGTTATCTTTATGTGGGTTCTAATCATGAGTTTCCTTTATTTTTTCAGTTTGTGTGGGTTGCTTATGCTGTGGATCACGTGGATCCGAACATAATTCCTGCAGACATCTACATACAGTCAATTATGTGGAGCACTACGGTGCCGTTGGTATCTTTTGAATGCATCGAGTGGTATGCAACCGATAGGTATAGGCAACAGTTCGGTTTTGTTCAGGGAGTTCCTCATCAGGAACGGAATCTGGACAAGGTGCATGGAGAAGTCCTGATTGGTCCTAAGAATCTTAACTGAGCCATGGCCACGACTCATTCGTTTTGGGTGATGCAATGGACGAATAGGTATAATCACGTTCTTACTGAGCTTCCCATGCCTTCACAGCATCCCTTGTATACTTACATGTACTGGTATCGGACAAAATTTGGGGACCGTTTGAACTTGTCAAATCTTGTAGTTCAAGAGAATGATGAAGGTAATTAGGATATGGATATTGACAATGAAGAGCAGGAGCCACAGTCACCGCCACTATCACCTCCAAATCCACTTCCACAAGAACAACCCCAGTCCTCAAGCCAGTATGTACCTCAAACACAGTTGACCCCGTCATACCCAATATATCAACAGTATTGGGGTATGCAACAGTTTGACTCAGGAGAAAGAGCTTCTTTTAGCCAGTTGCTTGGGTTCATGGCTGCAGATGCAGGACAATCACAATATGGCCATCAGCCTGAGTTCATGGCGGGTAGGTATTCCTTGGATGCGAGGCATCCATGCCGGACTTCGTCGGGTGCTTCGAATTCACTGTACAACTCGATGAACGAGATTTGAGCCCGGATTTCAATGTACATTTGGTGCACGAATTGTGAATCACACTTTTCACAACTCGTACCACTAACCAGCAAGTGCACTGGGTCGTCCAAGTAATACCTTACGTGAGTAAGGGTCGAATCCCACGGAGATTGTTAGTTTGAAGCAATCTATGGTTATCTTGCAATTCTTAGTCAGGAAGTCAATTGTATTTATCAGTTGAATTGCGAATAAACAAGAAAGCATGGGTTAAAGGTTACTTGTTATGCAGTAATGGAGAATATGTTGGAGTTTTGGAGATGCTTTGTTTTCTGAATCTCTGCTTTCCTCTGTCCTCTGATTCACGCACGCACGTCCTTCTATGGCAAGCTGTGTGTTGGGGCGTCACCGTTGTCAATGGTTACATCCCCTCCTCTTGTGAAAATGGTCC
>NC_029788.2:17930110-17930408 GCF_000816755.2 Arachis ipaensis
TAACGCCAGTTTACGTCATCTATCCTTGAGCAAAGTATGGACTATTATATATTGCTGGAAAGCCCTGGATGTCTACTTTCTAACGCAATTGGAAGCGCGCCATTTTGAGTTCTGTAGCTCCAGAAAATATACTTTGAGTGCAGGGAGGTCAGAATCCAACAGCATCAGCAGTCCTTTTTCAGCCTGAATCAGATTTTTGCTCAGCTCCCTCAATTTTAGCCAGAAAAATACCTGAAATTACAGAAAAACATACAACTCATAGTAAAGTCCAGAAATATGAATTTTTCCTAAAAACTAA
>NC_029788.2:17931690-17933801 GCF_000816755.2 Arachis ipaensis
CTGATCTCCTGGGCGTTCAACGCCCAGTTGTTGCCCTTTTCTGGCATTGAATGCCAGATTGCTACCCTTACTGGCGTTCAGCGCCCACTGGCTGCCCCTTTTGGGCACTGAACGCCCAAAATAGGCTCTTACTGGTATTTTCTTGCCAGTGAGCTCTTTTTCTCTGTTTTGTGTGCAGATTCCTTCTGTAACCCTGTGAACTTATGCAATTGATTCTTTACCTTGTTATCAATGAACTCTATATAAACAAATAAAAATAAAAATAGAAATAGGGCAAAATGTTTAGAGGATTGATGCCCCATGGCCGGGTTGCCTCCCAGCAAGCGCTTCTTTATTGTCTTTAGCTGGACCTTGCTGAGCTTTTAGTCTAGCTTCAGCCTTGAGCACTCTTGCTCAACGTTGCCTTTAAGATAGTGCTTGATTCTCTGTCCATTGACAATGAACCTCTTATCAGAATCAATATCTTGAAGCTCTACATAACCATATGGTAGTATCATTGGTGGGTGTGGCAATGGCCTCTGCCCATTTTGATACATAGTCAACTGCCACCAGAATATAATTGTTTGAGTATGATGGTGGGAAAGGTCCCATGAAGTCAATTCCCCATACGTCAAACAACTCAATTTCCAAGATTCCTTGTTGAGGCATGGCGTAACTATGAGGCAGATTACCAGCTCTTTGGCAACTGTCATAGTTACGTACAAACTCTTGGGAATCTTTATAGAGTGTAGGCCAATAGAAGCCACATTGGAGGACCTTGGTAGCTGTTCGCTCACCTTCGAAATGGCCTCCATATTGAGATCCATGGCAATGCTATAGGATCCTCTGTGCTTCTTCTCTAGGCACACACCTACGGATTATTCCGTCTGCACATCTCTTAAAGAGATAGGGTTCATCCCACAAGTAGTACTTTGCATCAGTAATTAATTTCTTCTTTTGTATCCTGTTGTACTCCTTGGGTATGAACCTTGCAGCTTTATAGTTTGCAATATCGACAAACCATGGTATTTCCTGAATGGCAAATAAATGCTCATCCGGAAAAGTCTCAAAGATTTCAAGAGAGGGGAGGGGTGTCCCTTCTGCTGGCTCTATCCGGGACAGATGATCAGCCACTTGGTTCTCTGTCCCTTTTTTGTCTCTTATTTCTATATCAAACTCTTGCAGAAGCAACACCCATCTGATGAGCCTGAGTTTTGAATCCTGCTTCGTGAGTAGATATTTAAGAGCAGCATGATCAGTATACACAATCACTTTTGATCCTACTAAGTATGATCTGAACTTATCAATGGCGTAAACCACTACAAGTAATTCTTTTTCTGTGGTTGTGTAATTCTTCTGGGCATCATTTATCATTATACAGCCCAAATGGCATCCTTCTATAAGCAAACACTCCAGATGGACATGTGAATGCTGTTTTCTCTTGATCCTGAGGATCTACTGCAATCTGGTTATAGCCTGAGTAGCCATCCAAAAAGCAGTAATAATCATGACTTGCTAGTCTTTCTAGCATCTAGTCTATGAATGGTAAAGGAAAATGATCCTTTCTGGTGGCTGTATTGAGCCTTCTGTAGTCAATACACATGCGCCACCCTGTAACTGTTCTTGTAGGAACCAGTTCATTTTTTCATTATGAATCACTGTCATGCCTCCCTATTTTGGGACGACTTGGACAGGACTCACCCAGGGGCTATCAGAAATAGGATAAATAATCCCAGTCTCTAGTAATTTGGTGACCTCTTTCTGCACCACTTCCTTCATGGCTGGATTTAGCCGTCTCTGTGGTTGAACCACTGGTTTAGCATTATCCTGCAATAAGATTTTGTGCATGCATCTAGCTGGGCTTATGCCCTTAAGGTCACCTATGGACCACCCAAGAGCTGTCTTGTGTGTCCTTAGCACTTGAATAAGTGCTTCCTCTTCCTGTGAATTTAAGGCAGAGCTTATGATCACTGGAAAAGTGTCACCTTCTCCCGGAAATGCATATTTCAAGGATGGTGGTAATGGCTTGAGCTCGGGTTTAAGAGGTTTTTCTTCTTCCAGAAGAATTTTCAGAGGCTCTTTCATGTCCTCTGAATCCTCTAAATCAGGCTGAACATCTTTAAAGATGTTTT
>NC_029788.2:17934259-17949426 GCF_000816755.2 Arachis ipaensis
ATTTTAAAATTAGAGAGAAAAGATATTTTTGAATTTAGTGAGGAAAGAGAAAAACAATAAAATAGCACAAGATTTAAAATTTTTAGATCTAATGCTCCTTGTTTTCAAAAAATTTGGAGGGAAAACACCAAGGAACACCAAACTTAAAAATTTTAAGATCAAGACACAAGGAAAACTCAAGAACACTTTGAAGACTCACAAGAACACAAGAACATGAAGAAAGAACACCAAACTTAAAATTTTTAGAAAACCAAACCAAAATTTTTGAAAATCAAGGGAAATCAACAAGAAAATACCAAACTTAAAGTTTGGCACAAAATTTAATAGAGAAAATATTATTTTTGAAAAAGATTTTAAAAAGAGTGTACCAAACTGCCACAGACTTAGACCAACGCTCTAGCCAATTGGGCAGTAAATGTACACTTGTTTTGAAGAAGGATATTTTTAACCAAGAACAATAATAAGAGACTCTAAACCAAAAAGAAAAATTTTCCTAATCTAAGCAACAAAATAAACCGTCAGTTGTTCAAACACGAACAATCCCCGGCAACGGCGGCAAAAGCTTGGTGCACGAATTGTGAATCACACTTTTCACAACTCGTACCACTAACCAGCAAGTGCACTGGGTCGTCCAAGTAATACCTTACGTGAGTAAGGGTCGAATCCCACGGAGATTGTTGGTTTGAAGCAATCTATGGTTATCTTACAATTCTTAGTCAAGAAGTCAATTGTATTTATCAGTTGAATTGCGAATAAACAAGAAAGCATGGGTTAAAGGTTACTTGTTATGCAGTAATGGAGAATATGTTGGAGTTTTGGAGATGCTTTGTCTTCTGAATCTCTGCTTTCCTCTGTCCTCTAATTCATGCACGCACGTCCTTCTATGGCAAGCTGTGTGTTGGGGTGTCACCGTTGTCAATGGTTACATCCCCTCCTCTTGTGAAAATGGTCCAAATGCTCTATCACAGCACGGCTAATCATCTGAGGTTCCCGATCATGCTGGAATAGGATTCACCCTCCTTTTGCGTCTATCACTACGCCCAGCACTCGCGAGTTTGAACCTCGTCACAGTCATTCAATCCCTGAATCCTACTCGGAATACCACAGACAAGGTTTAGACTTTTCGGATTCTCATGAATGCCGCCATCAATCTAGCTTATACCACGGAGATTCTGATTAAGGAATCTAAGAGATATTCATTCAATCTGATGTAGAACGGAGGTGATTGTCAGACACACGTTCGTGGATTGAGAAAGGTGATGAGTGTCACTGATCATCACCTTCTCCATAGTTAGGCGCGAATGGATATCTTAGATAGGAACACGCATGTTTGAATAGAAAACAGAAATACTTGCATTAATTCATTGAGACACAGCAGAGCTCCTCACCCCCAACAATGGAGTTTAGAGACTCATGCCGTCAAAGAGTACAAATTTTAGATCTGAAATGTCATGAGATACAAAATAAGTCTCTAAAAGTTGTTTAAATACTAAACTAGTAGCCTAGGTTTACAAAAATGAGTAAACTATGATGGGTGGTGCAGAGATCCACTTCTGGGGTCCACTTGGTGTGTGCTGGGGCTGAGACTTGAATAATTCACGTGCATAAGGCTGTTTTGGGTGTTCAACGCCAGGTTTGGATCCATTTCTGGCGTTGAACTCCAACTTTTGATCCTTTTCTGGCGCTGGACGCCAGAATTGGGCAGAGAACTGGCGTTGAACGCCAGTTTACGTCGTCTATCCTTGAGAAAAGTATGGACTATTATATATTCTGGAAAGCCCTGGATGTCTACTTTCCAATGCAATTAGAAGCGCGCCATTTTGAGTTCTGTAGCTCCAGAAAATCCACTTTGAGTGCAGGGAGGTCAGAATCCAACAGCATCAGCAGTCCTTTTTCAGCCTGAATCAGATTTTTGCTCAGCTCCCTCAATTTCAGCCAGAAAAATACCTGAAATTACAGAAAAATACACAACTCATAGTAAAGTCCAGAAATATGAATTTTTCCTAAAAACTAATGGAAATAAACTAAAAACTAACTAGAATATACTAAAAACTATATGAAATTAACCCCAAAAAGCGTATAAAATATCCGCTCATCAGCATTGAAAATATCTCTTGCATGCTCACTTCGTTCGTTACATATTTGGTTTGAAATTGGACGAATCCACCAAACACCGGTATGGGATATCTGTATAAAATATATGATATTTTTCTTGACCTCTCAGAATCAATCTTCTCATAGATCACATCTTTGAGCTCTTCAAATGAGATTGTGAAGGGAATAACAACACCTAACGGATTTTCACAAACAAATTTTACTCCTTCAGATGTTTGTAACAAAATATGACAAAAATAATACACTTTTAAAAGAACTCTGTCATCCATTTCCCTCACTCACTTAAACAAGAACAGAAACTTGACTACCAGATTTTTTTGTTTCATACCAAGCAAGAGAGAAACACAATAAGAAGAAACCAGAAGAAGAAGCCGAACAAGAAGAAGAACAAGACGCGAACTGATCTCTTCCACCAGTTACAGACTTCTATATGTGCGTCTATAAGCAAATCGGACCCCTCGATTAGTTTAACTTAATTAAAAAAATTAAAATAATTAAATCGGATCGTGCGATTTGATTTTTCCATTCATATGAAAATTCAGATATACATACAACACAGACGGTCCGATTTTCTTCTTCCGAAATTCAAATTTCCCTTACCAAATCGGACCATCCAATTTGTTCAGCAAATTTTTTTAACAAACAATTCGCATGGTACGAGTTCTACCTCCTGACACTCACAAAAAGCTGTCCCACAAATTTGTCTTGTATCCCATGAATCCATATCCAGGCACATCACATACAAGGCTTCCATAACGATAAAATTGAACCTAAAAACTAAAACAATACTTTACTCTAACTATAAAATTGGTTAGTCTACTTTGATAACTTTGATTTAAATGAATTATTCCTTAAAAGAAACTAATCTTTTGTTTCGTTAAACCACAATATAACATGCGTCAATTGTTTTTGTTTTTTTGTTTTGTCAAAGATAGTAATTTTATTGAATAATTGAGAATAGTGTAGTACATTCTCAATCAATCAAGGTGTCCATTTTTTGGACAACAACAATAGAATTAGGAAAAAAAATACAAAAGAAGCATTCTGACAATATTAAGAAAAGAAAAGAGGAGAAAAACCAATACATTTATCCATGACTCGTGAATTCATCATTCAATGCGGTAACAACACTAACAATTTCTTGCGATGAAATGTTTTTGTCTTCAAAAATCTTCCAATTCCTTGCATTCCAAATTTTCCAAAATGTATTTGCAATCAGCCCTAATTTCTTCCTTCCATTTACACTTCGTCGAGCTTTCTGGACCACCTCTATCCACCATTCCTACCATCCTTCCACTGCTGGATCATCACTAATCGACGGTAGTGGGATTGCCAGTAATTGCCAGGTTTGTTTAGAAAATTCACAATTCACCAAACAGTGGCTTATGGATTCTATTTTTGCTTCAAAGGTAAACCTCCATGCATTGTCTTTCATAAAAACACCTTTACTTTTGCTGGACTTCTAATAGTCCACAGCTCTCTCCATAGGTCTTTGTTGCTAAAATAACCTGAGAGAGTCTCAAGCGGGCTATAAAAAATTGAAATACGATGCAGTATCCTATTTGAACAGAGTATGCGTTGTTTTTCTCCTTACTCTAGGTAGCCTTATCCCTTCCTTGTTGAATAAGAGTATTTAAAATTGTTTGCATTGTCTCTGGACTGAAATTGTTCTGTGGTATGCGAAATCGTGATTATTCATTCCCTGGCTATAGCGCCAAAAACTTGGTGTGGGAGAACGTGATCTCAAGACTTCTTCACAATTCCGTGTAACTGACCAGCAAGTGCACTAGGTCGTCCAAGTAATATCTTACGTAAGTAAGGGTCGATCCCACGGAGATTGTCGGCTTGAAGCAAGCTATGGTCATCTTGTAAATCTCAGTCATGCAGATTCAAATGGTTATGAGGTTTTGATAATTAAAATATAAATAAAATAGAAAATAAGATAGAAATACTTATGTAATTCATTGGTAGGATTTCAGATAAGTGATGCGTGAGCATCTTTCCGATCCTTTCCTAGTGAATTTGCATCTAAATTGTTGAGTTTAATAAAGAATTAATTATCTTTTAGCCAATATGGATGCTACTTTGAGTCTTGTGCAATTCTGTTTATTTTAGGTAGCATTCAGCTGGATTTGATGGAGTTTCTGCAGAAGAAGAGATGAAGGCGAATGATGCTGTCAACCCTGACCTCTCTGCACTCAAACCTCCATAACTTTGCGAGATTGGTCCTGCTCACTTCAAGTTAGGCGCACTAAAGCCCAAGTTAGGCGCAGCTTTACTCAACTAAACTCCAATTCATGCTGCCAAGCCCAAGTTAGGCGTGGATCCTAGTGAAGCCAAGTGGTCCCCATCCATCAATTGAAGATTTGCTGATTGTTATAATTAATTCTAATTTAAATTCAAATTTTAAAAATAGAAAAAGATATTATGTTAGTTTTAAAGATAGATTTTTAAATTAATTAGGATTAGATATAAATAGGGGGATACCACCTCAACATTATTCAATCCCAGACTACCAAAATACATTTTATTAGAATCCTTATTTTCTACTCTGAACCATGAGCAACTAATCCTCCATTGTTAAGGTTAGTAGCTTTGTCTATTTCTATGGATTAATTTTATTGCTTTTTCTATTTTAATTTATGCATGAATTTATAATTTAAGAATTGTTCTCGCTCTTCATCTTATGAAATTGGGTGGAACGGAAGTATGACCCTTTTTCTAAATGCGTTCTTGTAAAACTTGGAAAAGCTCTTTACTTGAACAACAGCTTGAAAACATATTCTCCTAAATTTTAATTATCTAGATTTAACGGGATACGTGACATATAATCCTTTTATTTTTGGGTAATTAGAGTTTTTGTGGCATATAAACTGGAATTTGATCATCACCTTCTAATTGGAATTAATTGACTAAGGAATTAGCAGCTAATGAATTTTAGAGGAGACTAGAAAGGTCTAAGGAATTAGGGTCTAGTCACATATAGTTTGTCATAAATTAAATCCTACATGATTAAAATGGTTAGTAAGAAAAGTCAATCCGGAAAAATAGATAACTCTAAAACCTTAACTGTCTTCTTAATATTTTACTCCCAACTTATTCACCTGCCTGTCTTCAAACTCTTCTTTATTGTTTAATGCTTTTGAACTCTCAATTACTCTTTTTTGTTTGTCTAACTAAGCCTATCAAATACTATTGTTGCTTATTCCATCAATCCTCGTGGAATCGACCCTTACTCATGTAAGGCATTACTTGGTACGACCCGGTACACTTGCCGATAAGTTAATGGATTACAAATACCGCACCAAGTTTTTAGTGCCGTTGCCGGGGATTGATTGTGATTGATAACTACTCGTTGTTTGATTTCTTAGATTAGATAATTTTTATTTTAATTAATTTTATTTTAGTATTATTAATTTTTGTTTATTTATTTGTTTATTTTTATTCCCGTAATTCTTTTTCTTTTATTCTTCCTTTCGTTCTTTCACGCGTACCCCCCTCCCCTGCTGTTTCGTTTTGGTTTCCCATCCCCTGCCCCGTTTTATTTATTTATTTTATTATTTTTTTTACTTCCGTTTAAATTTTTTATTTAAATCTCGTCGATTTTTTATCTTCTGTTTGTTTATGCGCAGGAACAGAGACAAAGAATATCTCTTAGACTTTGATCCTAAACCTGAAAGAACGTTCAGGCGACGTTTACAACAAGCAAGACTTTACAAGGCTACAGAATCCACTATGGATCCTAATAATAATGCTAATGCCAATGTGGCAAATCCGAATGGGGATGAGCAACAAAGGAGAGTGCTTGGCTCTTATTCTGCCCCTACTGCGGATCTTTATGGAAAAAGTATTGTGGTGCCTCCTATAGCTGCAAACAACTTTGAGTTGAAGCCACAATTGGTCACCTTGGTGCAACAAAATTGCCAGTATCATGGACTTCCTCATGAAGATCCAAATCAGTTTATTTCTGATTTTCTGCAGATATGTGATATTGTGAAGACAAATGGAGTGAACCCAGAGGTGTACAGACTCATGCTTTTCCCGTTTGCTCTGAGGGATAAAGCAAAGCTATGGCTAGATTCCCAACCAAAGGAGAGTTTGGATATTTGGGAAAAGGTTGTTACTGAATTTCTCGCAAAATTTTTTCCACCAAAGAAGCTGACTAAGCTTAGGTTGGAGGTTCAGACCTTCAGGCAAAAAGAGGGTGAAACTCTTTATGAAGCTTGGGAGAGATACAAGCTACTGACTAGGCAATGCCCTCCAGACATGTTCTCCAAATGGACCCAGCTGGATATCTTTTATGAAGGCTTGGGTGAGATGTCCAAGATGAGCTTAAATACATCTGCAGGTGGTTCACTACACAAAAAGAAGACACCAGAGGAGACTATTGAGCTGATTGAATTGGTTGCAAGCAACCAATATCTATATTCATCTAATAGGAACCCTGTGAACTCTGAGACCTCTCAGAAGAGAGGCATGTTGGAAGTAGAAGCTGTTAATGCTCTTCTTGCTCAGAACAAGCTTATGTCTCAGCAGATAAATCTACTTACTGAACAGATGAGTGGCATGCAAGTCTCAGCTATCAACACTCAAAATCCACCCCAAGAGACCTCCTATGACATGGCAGGTAACTTTGTGCAAAATGATAATTATGATTATGCTCAACCCTCTTTTGAACAGGTCAACTACATGCGGAGTAGTCCGAAGAATCCAAACAATGACCCATATTCTAAGACATACAATCAGGGGTGGTGGAATCACCCAAATTTTGGATGGAGGGACCAACCTCAGAGATCTCAGAACTTCAACAATAGTTCGCAGGGCGGTTTCCAACAGAACAACTACAACAACCGCCAATTTTCGTCTCAGCAACAACAACCACCTCAGCAGGCGAACTCTAAGTCCCAAGAAGATTCTAATTGGAAAATGATGAAGAGCTTTATGCAGGAAACCAGAGCCTCCATTAGAAACTTGGAAGTGCAGATGGGCTAACTAAGCAAGCAAATACCTGAGAGGTCTGCAAGTACATTTCCAAGTGATACAGTGGTGAACCCAAGAGAAGATTGCAAGGCTATTCAATTGAGAAGTGGTAAAGTAGCTGGCTCTGAGACCAAGACCAATGAAGAGATAGTTGAAAAAGAAGCTCCAGAGGAGAAGAAGGGAGATGTAGAGCACGCCCCTTCTAAACATGCAGACAACCAGTTTTCTGACTCTCTTGACACTTATTCCACCTTGCCAAAGGCTCCTGAATACAAGCCAAAAATGCCATATCCTCAAAGGCTTCAGAAGGCGTCCAAAGAAAAGCAATTCTCTAAATTTTTAGATGTCTTCAAAAAACTACAGATCAACATTCCTTTTGCAGAGGCTCTGGAGCAAATGCCTCTCTATGCTAAATTTATGAAAGAATTGTTGACCCATAAGAGGAATTGGAAAGAACAAGAGACAGTGGTGTTAACCAAGGAATGCAGTGCTATAATTCAACACACCCTTCCGGAGAAGATGCCAGACCCAGGAAGTTTTGTCATTCTTTGCACCATTGGAGATGTTGGCATTCAGAGAGCTCTATGTAATCTTGGAGCTAGCATCAACCTCATGCCACTTTCAGTGATGAAAAAGCTTCAAATTGAGGAGGTAAAACCCACTCGTATTTCTCTTCAACTTGCTGATCTTTCTATTAAATTATCTGTGGGTGTGGTTGAGGATTTACTTGTTAAAGTAGGACCATTTATTTTCCCTGTTGATTTTGTTATATTAGACATGGAAGAGGAGGTAAAACCCTCTATTATACTTGGTAGACTCTTTTTAGCTACAGGTAGAGATCTGATTGATGTGCAAAAGGGTGAATTAACCCTGAGGGTCAATGAAGAACAGGTGGTCCTAAATGTTTTTGAAGCCCTCAAGCACCCTAATGATTCTGAGGGGTGTATGAAAATAGATGTTATTGAATCACTTGTTCAAGAAGTACTGGAAGCTGAGGTACTTGATGATGTTCTGGATCCTATTTCTGAGTACGAATTAGTTGAAGTTGATGATTCACCCCCCCCCCAAAAGGAGCTGATGAACACGCCAATAAAGGAGGAGGAAGTCCCCAAGCTTGAGCTCAAACCTTTGCTTCTTTCTCTGAAATATGTGTTCTTAGGTGAAAATAATTCATATCCAGTGATTATTAGCTCTTCTCTGAAGCCTGAAGAAGAAGAGGCGCTTGTTTCAGTGCTCAGGAGTCATAAAACAGCTCTTGGATGGACCATTAGTGACTTGAAGGGGATTAGTCCAACCAAGTGTATGCACAAGATCCTTCTTGAAGATGATGCTAAACCAGTTGTGCAACCACAAAGGAGACTCAATCCAACTATGAAAGAAGTGATCCAAAAAGAGGTAATGAAACTATGGGAAGCAGGTATTATTTACCCTATTTCTGACAGCCCTTAGGTAAGTCCGGTGCAGGTAGTTCCCAAGAAAGGAAGGATGACAGTGATCAAGAATGAGAAGAATGAGCTTATTCCTACAAGAACAGTCACAGAATGGAGAATGTGCATAGACTACAGGAGGCTCAACACTGCTACAAGGAAGGATCATTTTCCCTCCCTTTCATTGATCAGATGCTTGAGAGGTTAGCTGGTCATGCTTTTTATTATTTTCTAGATGGATATTCTGGATATAATCAAATTGCAGTGGACCCTCAAGATCAAGAGAAGACAGCATTCACATGCCCCTTTGGAGTATTTGCTTACAGGAGAATGCCATTTGGACTTTGTAATGCTCTAGCAACTTTTCAGAGGTGTATGCTTTCAATTTTTTCTGATATGGTTGAAAAGTTTATTGAGATATTTATGGATGACTTTTCTGTATTTGGTAATTCTTTTGAATCCTGCCTTAAACATTTATCTCTTGTCTTGAAACGGTGTCAATAATCAAACCTTGTTTTAAATTGGGAAAAATGCCATTTTATGGTTACAGAAGGCATTGTTCTTTGACACCGGATTTCAAGTAAGGGGATTGAGGTAGATAAAGCAAAGGTGGAGGTAATTGAGAAATTACCACCACCAACTAATGTTAAGGCAGTTAGGAGTTTCTTGGGTCATGCAGGATTTTATAGAAGATTTATAAAGGATTTTTCTAAAATTGCTAAACTATTGAGCAACCTGTTGGTTGTTGATGTTCCTTTTGTATTTGACTCTGATTGTCTGCATGCTTTTGAAACTCTAAAAGCAAACCTTACCTCTGCTCCCATTATAGCTCCTCCTGACTGGGATTTACCCTTTGAATTAATGTGTGATGCTAGTGATTTTGCTATAGGAGCTGTTTTAGGACAGAGGCATGGTAATCTTGTACATGTCATTTACTATGCTAGTCGTGTGTTAAATGATGCTCAAAAGAATTACACAACTATAGAAAAGGAATTATTAGCTGTTGTGTATGCTGTTGATAAGTTTAGGTCCTATTTACTTGGTTCTAAGGTTATTGTTTATACTGACCATGCTGCTTTGAAGTACCTTCTAACCAAATAGGATTCTAAACCAAAATTAATCAGATGGGTTTTACTCCTTCAGGAGTTTGATATTGAGATAAAAGACAAGAAAGGGTTAGAAAATCAAGTAGCTGACCATCTCTCCAGGATTGAGCCTGAAGCTGGAGTACAACCACCCACAGTTGTGACTGAGACATTTTTAGATGAGCAATTATTCCTCATTCAGCAGGCTCCATGGTTTGCAGACATTGCAAATTATAAGGCCATAAATTTTATTCCAAAGAAGTACAGTAGGCAACAAGTGAAGAAGCTATTGACTGATGCCAAGTACTACATTTGGGAGGAGCCATACCTTTTTAAAAGATGTTCAGATGGTATCATCCGGAGATGTGTCCTAGATGAAGAAACACAGCAGATTCTTTGGCACTGCCGTGGTTTTGAATATGGAGGCCAGTTTGGTGGTGAAAGGACAGCTACAAAGGTCCTTCAGAGCGGGTTCTACTGGCCTACTCTCTTCAGAGATTCAAGAGAATTTGTGAAGCACTGTGACAAATGTGCAAAGGCCACGAACCTCCCTGCCAACCATGAAATGCCACAGCAGGGGATTCTTGAGGTTGAGTTGTTTGATGTGTGGGGTATTGATTTCATGGGACCTTTCCCACCTTCACATTCAAACAACTATATTCTAGTGGCGGTTGACTATGTGTCTAAGTGGGTGGAAGCTGTGGCTCTACCCACCAATGATGCCAAGGTGGTAATGAGCTTTCTTCAGAGATATATCTTTAGCCAGTTTGGTGTCCCAAGGACACTAATTAGTGATGGAGGAAGTCACTTCTGTAACAGACAGCTGGACTCTCTTCTGCATAGATATGGAGTCCGTCATAAAGTGGCAACCTCCTATCACCCTCAGACAAGTGGACAGGTTAAAGTTTCCAACAAGGAACTTAAGAGGATTCTAGAGAAGATTGTCAGTGTTTCAAGAAAGGACTGTCTAGGAAGCTTGATGATGCTCTCTGGGCATACCGGATAGCGTACAAGACTCCAATTGGCATGTCCCCATATCAGTTGGTCTATGGCAAAGCCTGTCACTTGCCAGTTGAACTGGAGCACAAGGATTACTGGGCAATCAGGTACCTGAATCTTGATTCAGAAACTGCAGGAATTAAGCGAATGCTTCAGTTGAATGAGCTTGATGAATTCAGATATTTAGCTTATGAGAATGCCAAGCTCTATAAGGAGAGAACCAAGCTACTGCATGACAAGAAGATTGCCATCAGAGTCTTTGAGCCAGGACAGAGAGTGCTTCTATATAATTCAAGGCTCAAATTCTTTCCCGGGAAGCTGAAGTCCCGGTGGTCAGGACCGTTTGTGGTTACCAGAGCTTCACCATATGGTCATGTGGAAATACAGGAAGAGAATTCTGACAGGAAATTTACAGTGAATGGCCAGAGGTTGAAGCACTATCTTGGAGGCGAGATTGATCGCCAAAGGTCCACTCATCTGCTGAACTAGCAGAACTGACCGTCAAGCTAGTGACGTTAAAGAAGTGCTTGTCGGGAGGCAACCCGATAATTTCGTATCCTTAGTTATTCTTCGTAGTAGTAGCCTTCTTACTTATTTGATTTTTATTGAGTTTTTATTATTTTTCTGATCATGCAGCTATTTTAGAACAGGAACCGGAGATTCCTCTTACTATTTATTTTTATTTTCAGTTCTTCTTTGCTTGAGGACAAGCAAACCTTTAAGTTTGGTGTTGACGCTTCGCTTAAGGGTTTTCTGTTTATTTTTATTGCACTAAGGGAGGTGAATCATCTTCACAAAGGAGCACAACCTGAAGAATAAAATGACCGCTCGGATAACTAAGGTGGTTGAGTTCCTTTCATTTTTTATTCCTTCCCGCTTTTATTATGTTATGTTCCGGTTTCTCACTATTTTGCTTTGTTTGTTGCATGATCCTTTATTAGTTAGAATCCTATGTCTAGTTTAGTTTTCTCTTAATTACTTTAATTCTGAAAAGATGTCTCATGTATTACTCACTGAGCTTGAAATTCAAATAAAAAAATACAGAAGTGATGTATTGCATGAGAAAGTGAGTTTATATTGAAGAATAGTCTTATTTACTTAGATGTGGTGGTACTTTCTGTGATTCTAAATGCATGACTTGAACAGTGCATATTTTTTATAGTGAAGTTTATGAATGTTAAAATTGTTGGCTCTTGAAAGAATGATGAAAAAAGAGAAATGTTATTGATAATCTGAAAAATCATAAAATTGATTCTTGAAGCAAGAAAAAGCAGTGAAAAATACGAAGCTTGCGAAAAAAATTTTATATAAAATAAAGAAAAAAAAAAGAAAAGTAAGCAGAAAAAGCTAATAACCCTTCAAACTAAAAGGCAAAGGGTAAAAAGGATCCAAGGCTTTGAGCATTAACGGATAGGAGGGCCCAAAGGAATAAAATCCTGGCCTAAGCGGCTAAAATCAAGTTGTCCCTAACCATATGCTTGTGGCGTGAAGGTGTCAAGTGAAAAGCTTGAGACTAAGTGGTTAAAGTCGTGGTCCAAAGCAAAAAGAGTGTGCTTAAGAGCTCTGGGCACCTCTAACTGGGGACTCTAGCAAAGCTGAGTCACAATCTGAAAAAGTTCACCCAGCTATGTGTCTGTGGCATTTATGTATCCAGTGGTAATACTGAAAAACAAAATTCTTAGGATCACAGCCAAGACTCATAAAGTAGCTGTGTTCAAGAATCAACATACTGAACTAGGAGAATCAATAACACTATCTGAATTCTGAGTTCCTATGGATGCCAATCATTCTGAACATCAAAGGATAAAGTGAGATGCCAAAAATATTCAGGATTGCAGTTGTAAACCCCACTATAAGAAGAGACATGAGCTTAATCGAACTCTCATTCTCATGCAAATTCACATCCTAAGCTTATATTAGTTCTGGTTGCTTGAGGACAAGCAACAGTTCAAGTTTGGTGTTGTAATGCGTGAGCATCTTTCCTATCATTTTCTAGTGAATTTGCATCTAAATTGTTGAGTTTAATAAAGAATTAATTATCTTTTAGCCAATATGGATGCTACTTTGAGTTTTGTACAATTCTGTTTATTTTAGGTAGCATTCAGCTGGATTTGATGGAGTTTCTGCAGAAGAAGAGATGAAGGCGAATGATGCTGTCAACCCTGACCTCTCTGCACTCAAACCTGAATAACTCGAGCTACAGAGGTCCAATGGACGTGATTCCAGTGGCGTTGGAAAGATAACTTTCATATCTTTCCAAAGATATATAATAGTCCATACTTCTTCTCCGAACTTGCTGCCAAGGCTGCGCCTAACTTGAGATTTCTCAAGTTAAGCGCAAGACACAACAACAATACGCGAGATTGGTCTTGCCCACTTCAAGTTAGGCGCACTAAAGCCCAAGTTAGGTGCAGCTTCACTCAACTAAACTCCAATTCATGCTGCCAAGCCCAAGTTAGGCGTGGATCCTAGTGAAGCCAAGTGTCCCCATCCATCAATTGAAGATTTGCTGATTGTTATAATTAATTCTAATTTAAATTCAAATTTTAAAAATTGAAAAAGATATTATGTTAGTTTTAAAGATAGATTTTTAAATTAATTAGGATTAGATATAAATAGGGGGATACCACTGATGAGCGGATAATTTATACGCTTTTTGGCATTGTTTTTAGTATGTTTTTAGTAGGATCTAGTTACTTTTAGGGATGTTTTCATTAGTTTTTATGTTAAATTCACATTTCTGGACTTTACTATGAGTTTGTGTGTTTTTCTGTGATTTCAGGTATTTTCTGGCATAAAAATTTTTTCAAAAATTTTTTTCAAGATTTTTAAGAATGAATTCTAGTGTTTCATGAAACATGTTGAAGCCTGGTTGGCTGTAAAGCCATGTCTAAATTTATTTGGACTGAGGCTTGCAATTTGTTATCAAGAGCAATATACTCTCGTGTTAAAGGGCTAAAGCTTGGCTGGCCATTGGCCATGTCTAGTGTTTTGGACTGGAGCTTTCTTTGAAAGCTTGGCTGGCTAGTGAGCCATGTCTAATTCCTGGACTGAAGCTTTAGACTAACATGGCAAGATTCCTGGAATTCATATTAAAAATTTTGGAATCCTTATTTTTTCTTTCAATTTTTGAAAATATAAAATAAAAATCCAAAAAAAATTAGAAAATCATAAAAATCAAAATTATTTCTCTGTTTCTTGTTTGAGTCTTGAGTCATGTTATAAGTTTGGTGTCAATTGCATGTGCATCCTGCATTTTTCGAAAATTTCATGCATTCATGGTGTTCTTCATAATCTTCATGTTGTTCTTGGTAAGTCTTCTTGTTTGATCTTGATGATTTTTTGTTTTGTGTCTTTTCATGTTTTTCATATGCATTCTTGAATTCTTAGTGTCTAAGCATTAAAGAATTCTAAGTTTGGTGTCTTGCATGTTTTCTTTGCATTAAAATTTTTCAAAAATATGTTCTTGATGTTCATCATAATCTTCATGGTGTTCTTGGTGTTCATCTTGACATTCATAGCATTCTTGCATGCATTCATTGTTTTGATCTAAAAATTTCATGCATTGCATAATTTTCATGTTTTCATAAAAATTCAAAAAAAAAAATAAAAAAAAATATCTTTCCCTTTTTCTCTCATCAAATTCGAAAATTTGAGTTGACTTTTTCAAAAATTTTAAAATCAAGTTGTTTCTCATGAGTCAAATCAAATTTTCAATTTGAAAATCTTATCTTTTTCAAAATCTTTTTCAAAAATCAAATCTTTTTCAAAATTCTTAGTTATTTTCGAAAATTTCAAAAATATTTTTCAAAAATCTTTTTCTTAATTTTATACCAAATTTTCGAAAATAACAATAATAATTAATGTTTTGATTCAAAAATTTCAAGTTTGTTACTTGCTTGTTAAGAAAGATTCAAACTTTAAGTTCTAGAATCATATCTTATGATTTCTTGTGAATCAAGTCATTAATTGTGATTTTAAAAATCAAATCTTTTTCAAAACTAATTTCAATCATATCTTTTCAAAAATATCTACTTATCTTATCTTTTTCAAAAAAATATCTCTTCAAAATATCTTTTCTAACTTCCTAACTTCTTATCTTTTCAAAATTTGTTTCAACTAACTAACTAACTTTTTGTTTGTTCCTTAACTTTTTCAAAACTACCTAACTAATTCTCTCTCTCTCTCATTTTTCGAAAATATCTTCCCTCTTTTTCAAAATTTTTTTTAATTAACTAATTATTTTTATTTGTATTTTTTATTTTAAAAATTTTCGAAAATTACAAACATTTTTCAAAAACCATTTTTGAAAATCACTAACTCTTTTTCAAAATAATTTTCGAAAATTATCCCTCCCTTATCTCATTCTATTTATTCAGTCATTAACTAACATCTTTTCCTCACATCATCACCAAATTCGAACCCCCTCTTCTATCTGTGTTCGAATTTCTTCCTCTTTTCTTCTACTCACATAAGGGAACCTCTATACTGTGGTAAAGAGAATCTCTATTATTATTATTTTTCTGTGCCTTCTTCTTTGTCATATGAGCAGGAGCAAGGA
>NC_029788.2:17953005-17961195 GCF_000816755.2 Arachis ipaensis
GGGCGTTGAACGCCCAAAATGGGCACCAACCTGGCGCTGAATGCCCAGAGTTGTGTGCAAGGGCATTTTGCATGCCTAAATTGGTGCAGGGATGTAAATGCCTTGACACCTCAAGATCTGTGGACCTCACAGGATCACCTCAGGATCTATGGACCCCACAGGATCCCCACCTACCTCCAGTCACTCTCTTCTCTCTTCTCAATCATCCTCTATTCCCAATAAACACTCTTCCCTATTAACTCTTTACCACTCACATCCAAACACCCACTTTCCTTCAATATTCAACATCTCTTTCCCACCCAATCCCACCCATATGGCCGAATACACATCTCCCTCCATCTCCTCCATATCTTCTTCTTCCTCAACATTATTCAATCCCAGACTACCAAAATACATTTTATTAGAATCCTTATTTTCTACTCTGAACCATTAGCAACTAATCCTCCATTATTAAGGTTAGGAGCTCTGTCTATTTCTATGGATTAATTTTATTACTTTTTATATTTTAATTTATGCATGGATTTATAATTTAAGAATTTTTCTCACTCTTCATCTTATGAATTTGGGTGGAACGGAAGTATGACCCTTTTTCTAAATGCGTTCTTGTAAAACTTAGAAAAGCTCTTTACTTGAATAACAACTTGAAAACATATTCTCCTAAATTTTACTTATCTGGATTTAACGGGATACGTGACATATAATCCTTTTATTTTTGGGTAATTAGAGATTTTATGGCATATAAACTGGAATTTGATCATCACCTTCTAATTGGAATTAATTGACTAAGGAATTAGCAGCTAATGAATTTTAGAGGAGACTAGGAAGGTCTAAGGAATTAGGGTCTAGTCACATATAGTTTGCCATAAATTAAATCCTACATGATTACAATAGTTAGTAAGAAAAGTTAATCCGGAAAAATAGATAACTCTAAAACCTTAACTGTCTTCTCAATATTTTACTCCCAACTTATTCACCTGCCTGTCTTCAAACTCTTTTTTATTGTTTAATGCTTTTGAACTCTCAATTACTCTTTTCTGTTTGTCTAACTAAGCCTATCAAATACTATTGTTGCTTAATCCATCAATCCTCGTGGGATCGACCCTTACTCACGTAAGGTATTACTTGGTACGACCCGGTGCACTTGCCGGTAAGTTAATGGGTAACAAATACCGCACCAATAAGCGTATGAAGATGCTTTGCTCCTTCTGAATCTTTGCTTTTCTATTTCCTTCATCCAATCATTCATACTCCTTTCCATGGCAAGCTATATGTTGGGGGATCACCGTTGTCAATGGCTACCGTCTGTCCTCTCAGTGAAAATGGTCCAAATGCGCTGTCACCGCACGGCTAATCATCTGTCGGTTCTCACTCATGTTGGAATAGGATCCATTGATCCTTTTGCGTCTGTCACTACGCCTAACACTCGCGAGTTTGAAGCTCGTCACAGTCATCCCATCCCAGATCCTACTCGAAATACCATAGACAAGGTTTAGACTTTTCGGATCTCAAGAATGCTGCCAATTGATTCTAGCTTATACCATGAAGACTCTGATTTCAAGGAATTGAAGGCTCTGTTGTCAGGAGAGACAATCAAGCGCATGGACCAGGAATCCAAGAGATACGCATTCAAGCTTGTTTTCATGTAGAACGAAAGTGTTTGTCAGGCACGCGTTCATAGGTGAGAATGGTGATGAGTGTCACATAATCATCACATTCATCACGTTCTTGTGTGCGAATGAATATCTTAGAATAAGAATAAGCTTGAGTTGAATAGAAAAATAATAGTACTTTGCATTAATTCATGAGGAACAGCAGAGCTCCATACCTTAATCTATGGGGTGTAGAAACTCCACCGTTGAAAATATGATCAAGAGATCAAAAGTGATACAAAGATAGTCTCCAAAATGATCTCTAGGATTCTCTGAAATAAATCACTAAAAGTAGTTTTTATACTAAACTAGTCACTAAGGTTTACAGAAAATGAGTAACTAAGTGCAGATAGTGCAGAAATCCACTTCCAGGGCCCACTTGGTGTGTGCTTGGGCTGAGCATTGAAGCTTTCACATGTAGAGACTCTTCTTGGAGTTAAATGCCAATTTTGGTGCCAGTTTGGGCGTTTAACTCCAGCTTTTATGCTATTTCTGGCATTTAACGCTAGAATATGGTAGAAAGTGGGTGTTCAAATGCCAGTTTGTGTTATCAAAACTCAGAAAAAGTATAGACTATTATATATTTTTGGAAAGCTCAGGATGTCTACTTTCCAACGCAATTGAGAGCGCGCTAATTGGGTTTTTGTATCTCCAGAAAATTCATTTCGAGTGCAGGGAGGTCAGAATCCAACAGCATCTGCAGTCCTTTTTCAGCATCTGAATTAGATTTTTGCTCAGGTCCCTCAATTTCAGCCAGAAAATACCTGAAATCACAGAAAAATATACAAACTCATAGTAAAGTCCATAAATGTAAATTTTTCTTGAAAACTAATAAAAATATACTAGAAAGTAGCTAGATCCTACTAAAAACTACCTAAAAACAATGCCAAAAAGCGTATAAATTATCCGCTCATCACAACACCAAACTTAAATTTTTACTTGTCTCCAAGCAACTGAAAATAAAATAGGATAAAAAATAAGAGAATATACTATAAATTTCTAAATACCAATGAAACTTAGCTCCAATTAGATGAGCGGGACTAGTAGCTTTTTGCCTCTAAACAGTTTTGGCATCTCACTTTATCCTTTGAAGTTCAGAATGTTTGGCATCTATAGGAACTCAGAATCTAGATAGTGTTATTGATTCTCCTAGTTCAATATGTTGATTCTTGAACACAGCTACTTTATGAGTCTTGACCGTGGCCCTAAGCACTTTGTTTTCCAGTATTACCACCGGATACATAAATGCCACAGACACATAACTGGGTGAACCTTTTCAGATTGTGACTTAGCTTTGCTAGAGTCCCCAATTAGAGGTGTCCAGGGTTCTTAAGCACACTCTTTTTGCTTTGGATCACGACTTTAACCGCTCAGTCTCAAACTTTTCACTTGACACTTTCACGCCACAAGCACATGGTTAGGGACAACTTGGTTTAGCCGCTTAGGCCAAGATTTTATTCCTTTGGGCCCTCTTATCCATTAATGCTCAAAGCCTTGGATCCTTTTTACCCTTGCCTTTTATTTTAAAGGGTTACTGGCTTTTTCTGCTTGCTTTTTCTTTTTCTTTCTTTTTTTTCCTTTTATTTTCGCCATATTTTTTTTCGCAAGCCTTGTTTTTCACTGCTTTTTCTTGCTTCAAGAATCAATTTTATGATTTTCAGATTATCAATAACATTTCTCCTTTTTCATTATTCTTTCAAGAGCCAATAATTTTAACATTCATAAACTTCACTATAAAAAATATGCACTGTTCAAGCATTCATTCAGAAAGCAGAAAGTATTGTCACCACATCAAAATAATTAAACTAATTTCAAGATAGAATTTGAAATCATGCATTTCTAGTTCTTTTGTAATTAAAAACATTTTTCATTTAAGAGGGTGATGAATTCATAAGACATTCATAGCTTTAAGGCATAGACACTAGACACTAATGATCATGTAATAAAGACACAAACATAAATAAACATAAAGCATAAAGAACGAAAACAGAGAAAAAATTAAATAGACAAGGAGATTAAGGAACGGGTCCACCTTAGTGAGGGTGGCGTCTTCTTCCTCTTGAAGAACCAATGGTGCTCTTGAGCTCCTCTATGTCTCTTCCTTGCCTTTGTTGCTCCTCCCTCATAACTCTTTGATCTTCTCTAATCTCATGGAGAATGATGGAGTGCTTTTGGTGCTCCACCCTTAGTTGTCCCATGTTGGAACTTAATTCTCCTAGGGAGGTGTTAATTTGCTCCTAATAGTTTTGTGGAGGAAAGTACATCCCTTGAGGCATCTCAGGGATTTCATGTTGAGAAATGTCCTCATGCTCTTGTTGAGGTCCATGAGTGGGCTCTCTTGTTTGTTCCATCCTCTTTTTAGTAATGGGCTTGTCCTCCTCAATGAGGATGTCTCCCTCTATGACAATCCCAGCCGAATTGCAGAGGTGACAAATGAGGTGAGGGAAGGCTAACCTTGCCAAAGTGGAGGACTTGTCAGCCACCTTGTAGAGTTCTTGAGGTATAATCTCATGAACTTCCACTTCCTCCCCAATCATGATACTATGGATCATGATGGCCTGATCCACAGTTACTTCGGATTGGTTGCTAGTAGGAATGATAGAGCGTTGGATGAACTCCAACCATCCTCTAGCTACTGGCTTAAGGTCCGGTCTTCTCAATTGAACCGGTTTGCCTCTTGAGTCACTTTTCCATTGAGCTCCTTTCACACATATGTCCATGAGGACTTGGTCCAACTTTTTATCAAAGTTGACCCTTCTAGTGTAGGGGCGTGCATTTTCTTGCATCATTGGCAAGTTGAACGCCAACCTTACATTTTCCGGACTGAAATCTAAGTATTTCTCCCAAACCATTGTAAGCCAATTCTTTAGATTCGGGTTTATACTTTGATCATGGTTCCTAGTGATCCATGCATTTGCATATAACTCTTGAACCATTAAGATTCCGACTTGTTGAATAGGATTGGAGAGAACTTCCCATCCTCTTCTTCTAATCTCATGTCGGATCTCTGGATACTCACTCCTTTTGAGATTGAAAGGGACCTCAGGGATCACCTTCTTCTTGGCCACAACTTCATAGAAGTGGTCTTGATGGACCTTTGAGATAAATCTCTTCATCTTCCATGACTCGGAGGTGGAAGCTTTTGCCTTCCCTTTCCTCTTTTTAGAGGTTTCTCCGGCCTTAGGTGCCATAAATGGTTATGGAAAAACAAAAAGCAATGCTTTTACCACACCAAACTTAAAGTGTTTGCTCGTCCTCGAGCAAAGAAGAAAGAATGAAGGAGAAGAAGAAGAAAATGGAGGAGATGGAGGGTGAGGGTGAGTTCGGCCAAGGGGGTATAAGGTGTTTGTGATGTGTGAAATTGAAGGAGTGATGAGGGGTATATATAGGAGTGGGGGGAGGCTTGGTTCGTGTATTTGGGGTTGGGTTTGGGAGGGAAAAAGAGTTTTGAATTTGAAGGTAGGTGGTATTTTGGTGAAGGGTATTTGGGGAAGAGGGTAAGATTTGATAGGTGAAGGGTAATTGGAGAAGAGTGTTATGGAAAGGTGTGAAGAGGAGAAAAGAAGAGGTGGGGTAGGTGGGGATCCTGTGGGGTCCACAGATCCTGAGGGGTCGAGGACTTTAACATCCCTGCTCCATTTAGGCGTGCAAGACGCCCTTAGAGTGCAATTTGGCGTTAAACGCCAGATTGCTGCTTGTTTCTGGCGTTTAACGCCAGCTTTTCTCTCTTTCTTGGCGTTTAATGCCAACTTGGTGCCCTGTTCTGGCGTTAAACGCCAGTCTGGTGCCCATTTCTGGCATTAAACGCCCAGAATGGTGCCAGACTGGACGTTTAACGCCCATTCTGCTACTCTTACTGGCGTTTAAACGCCAGTAAGCTCTTCCTCCAGGGTGAGCTGTTTTTAATGCTATTTTTTATTCTGTTTTTGATTTTTCAGTTGTTTTTGTGACTTCACATGATCATCAACCTAAAGAAAACATAAAATAACAATGGAAAATAAATAGATATAATTAAATAACATTGGGTTGCCTCCCAATAAGCACTTCTTTAATGTCAATAGCTTGACAGTGAGCTCTCATGGAGCCTCACAGATAATCAGAGTAGGGTTGGAGCCTTTCAACACCAAACTTAGAGTTTGGTTGTGGCCTCTCAATACCAAACTTAGAGTTTGAATGTGGGGGTTTTGTTTGACTCTGTATTGAGAGAAGATTTTCATGCTTCCTCTCCATGGTTACAGAAGGAGAACCTTGAGTCTTGAATACAAGGTAGTCCTCATTCAACTTAAGGACCAACTCTCCTCTGTCAACATCAATCACAGCTTTTGCTGTGGCTAAGAAAGGTCTGCCAAGGATGATGGATTCATCCTCATCCTTCCCAGTGTCTAGGATTATGAAATCAGCAGGGGTGTAAAGGCCTTCAACCTTCACTAGCACGTCCTCTACTAGTCCATAAGCCTGTTTCATTGATTTGTCTGCCATCTCTAGTGAGATTCTTATAGCTTGTACCTCAAAGATTCCCAGTTTCTCCATTACAGAGAGTGGCATGAGGTTTATCTCTGACCCCAGGTCACATAGAGCCTTCTCAAAGGTCATGGTGCCTATGGTACAAGGTATGAAGAATTTTCCGAGATCCAGTTTCTTCTGAGGTAATGTCTGCCTCATTAATGCATTCAGTTCATTGGTGAACAAGGGGGTTCATCCTCCCAAGTCTCAGTACCAAATAACTTGGCATTCAGCTTCATGATTGCTCCTAGATATTTAGCAACTTGCTCTTCAGTGATGTCTTCATCCTCTTCAGAGGAAGAATATTCATTAGAGCTCATAAATGGCAGAAGAAAGTTCAATGGAATCTCTATGGTCTCTGTATGAGCCTCAGATTTCTTTAGTTCCTCAAAGGAAAACTCCTTTCTGTCCAGAGGACATCCCATGAGGCTTTTCTCACTGGGACTCACGTCCTCCTCACTCTCTCCAGGTTCGGCCATGTTGGTCATGGTTATGGCCTTGCACTCTCTCTTGGGGTTTTCTTCTGTATTGCTTGGGAGAGTACTGGGAGGAGTTTCAGTAATCTTCTAATTCAGCTGACCCACCTGTGCCTCCAAATTTCTAATGGAGGACCTTGTTTCATTCATGAAACTTAGTGTGGTCTTGGATAGATCAGAGACTATGGTTGCCAGGCCAGAATGGCTCTGTTCAGAGTTCTCTGTCTGTTGCTGAGAAAATGATGGAAAAGGCTTGCTATTGCTAAACCTATTTCTTCCACCATTATTATTGAAGCCTTGTTGAGGCTTCTGTTGGTCCTTCCATGATAAATTTGGATGATTTCTCCATGAAGGATTATAGGTGTTTCCATAGGATTCTCCCATGTAATTCACCTCTGCCATTGCAGGGTTCTCAGGATCATAAGCTTCTTCTTCAGAAGATGCTTCTTTAGTACTGTTGGATGCAGCTTGCAATCCATTTAGACTCTAAAAAATCATATTGACTTGCTAAGTCAATATTTTGTTCTGAGCCAATATGGCATTCAAAGTATCAATTTCAAGAACTCCCTTCTTCTGAGGCGTCCCATTGTTCACAGGACTCCTCTCAGAGGTGTACATGAACTGGTTATTTGCAACCATTTCAATGAGTTTCTGAGCTTCTGCAGGAGTTTTCAGATGAAGAGATCCTCCTGCAGAATGGTCCAATGACATTTTTGACAACTCAGACAGACCATCATAGAATATACATATGATGCTCCATTCTGGAAGCATGTCAGTAGGACACCTTTTGATCAATTTCTTATATCTTTTCCAAGCTTCATAGAGGGACTCGCCTTCCTTTTGTCTGAAGGTTTGGGTTTTCACTCTAAGCTTGCTCATCTTTTGAGGTGGAAAGAATTTGGCCAAAAAAGTACTGACCAGCTTTTCCCAAGAGTTTAAGCTTTCCTTAGGTTGTGAATCTAACCATGTTCTAGCTCTGTCTCTTACAGTAAAAGGGAAAAGCATAAGTATGTAGACCTCGGGATCAACTCCATTGGTCTTGACAGTGTCACAGATTTGCAAGAATTCAGCTAAAAACTGATGAGGATCTTCCAATGGAAGTCCATGAAACTTGCAATTCTGTTGCATTAGAGAAACTAATTAAGGATTAAGCTCAAAGTTGTTTGCTCCAATGGCAGGAATTGAGATGCTTCTTCCATAGAAATTGGAAGTTGGTGTAGTGAAATCACCAAGCACCTTCCTTGCATTGCTGTTGTTGGGTTCGGCCATAGCTGTTTTCTCTGTTTTGAAAATTTCAGTTAGTTCCTCTTCAGAGTATTGTGCTTTAGCTTCTCTTAGTTTCCTCTTAAGAGTCCTTTCAGGTTCAGGGTCAGCTTCAACAAGAATGCCTTTATCCTTGTTCCTGCTCATATGAAAGAGAAGAGAACAAAGAAAATATGGAATCCTCTATGTCACAGTATAGAGATTCCTTTATGTGAGTAGAAGAAGAGAAGAATAGAAGAATGAGAAGAGAAAAATTCGAACACAGAGAAGAAGAGGGGGTTCGAATTATGAGTAGAAGA
>NC_029788.2:17961316-17966292 GCF_000816755.2 Arachis ipaensis
TGTTAGTAGATAAATAAATAAATAGAGAGAGATGAGAGGGAGGGTTTTCGAAAATAATTAAAAAGAGAAGGAAAATATTTTTGTTTTTATTAAAAAAATAGTTATAATTCGAAAATTAAAAAGAGAAACAAAATAAAATTTGAAAACTAATTAAATTATTTAATTAAAAAGATTTTTGAGAAAGTGGTTAGTGATTTTCGAAAATCAGAGAGAGAAAAATAGTTAGGTGGTTTTGAAAAAGATATGATTAAAACAAAAAACTTTTAAAATCAAACAAAAAGTCAAGTAGCTAATTGAAAAAGATTTGAAAATCAATTTTGAAAAGATAAGAAGTTAGAAAATATTTTGAAATTAAGTTTTGAAAAAGATATGATTGAAATTTATTTTGAAAAAGATTTGAAAAAAAAAATTAAAAAGATTTGATTTTTGAAATTAATGTTGATTACTTGACTAACAAGAAACAAAAAGATATGATTCTAAAATTAAAGATTGAACATTTCTCAATAGGCAAGTAATAACTTAAAATTTTGAATCAATCACATTAGTTGTTGGTAAAGATTTTGGAAAATATGAGATAAAAATAAGAAAAAGATTTTGAAAATCAATTTTTAAAATTTCAAAAAAAATGAAAGAAAAATGAAAAAGATTTGATTTTTGAAAAGGTTTTGAAAAGATAGGATTTTTAAATTGAAAATTTGATTTGACTCATAAGAAACAACTAAGTTTTTAAAATTTTTGACTAAGTCAACTCAAATATTCGAAATTTATGAGAAGAATAAGGGAAAGATATTTTTTTATTTTTGAATTTTCAATGAAGAAAGAGAAAAACAACAAAATGACTCAAAACATGAAAATTATGAATCAAAACAAGAAAAATATGTAAGAACACTTTGAATGTCAAGATGAACACCAAGAACACTTTGAATGTCAAGATGAATATTAAAAACATGTTTTTGAAAATTTTTAAGAAAAGAAACACATGCAAGACACCAAACTTAGAAATTTTCAATGTTTAGACACTAACAAATTGAAAATGCATATGAAAAACAAGAAAAGACACAAAACAAGAAAATGCAAAGATCAAATAAGGAAATCATCAAGAACAACTTGAATATTATGAAGACACATGCATGAGTTTTCGAAAATTTTAATGAAAATTAAAAATATGCAATTGACATCAAACTTAAAATCTGACACTCTACTCAAAGATGAAACACAAAATTTTTTGGTTTTTATGATTTTATTAATTTTTTTTTTTTGGATTTTTTGAAGATTATTTGGGAAAAGAAAACAAGGAATTCAAAATTCTTAATGAGAATTCAAGGAATTGTGCAATGTCAGTCTAAAACTCCGGTCCAGGAATTAGACATGGCTTACTAGCTAGCCAAGTTTTTAGTAAAAACTTCGGTCCAAAACACTAGACATGGTCAATGGCCAGCTAAGCTTTAGCAGATCATTACATTCAACAGCAAGGTTGATAGAAATCAACAAGCTCTTGTGATGATAAGTTGAAACCTCAGTCCAAAAGATTAGACATGGCTTCACAGCCAGCCAGACTTCAAAAGATCATCATAAAACTCTAGAGTTCGTTCTTAAAAATTCTGAAGACATAGAATAATTTATTTATATTTTTTTCGAAAATAAAAAGAATAAAAACAAAAAGCTTAAAATTAAAATAAAATTACATAATCTGAGCAACAAGATGAACCGTCAGTTGTCCAAACTCGAACAATCCCCGGCAACGGCGCCAAAAACTTGGTACGCAAAATCGTGATTATTCATTCCCTGGCTATAGCGCCAAAAAGTTGGTGTGGGAGAACGTGATCTCAAGACTTCTTCACAATTCCGTGTAACTGACCAGCAAGTGTACTGGGTCATCCAAGTAATACCTTACGTGAGTAAGGGTTGATCCCACAAAGATTGTCGGCTTGAAGCAAGCTATGGTCATCTTGTAAATCTTAGTTAGGTAGATTCAAATGGTTATGAGGTTTTGATAATTAAAATATAAATAAAATAGAAAATAAGATAGAAATACTTATGTAATTCATTGGTAGGATTTCAGATAAGCGTATGAAGATGCTTTGTTCCTTCTGAATTTCTGCTTTCTTATTGCCTTCATCCAATCATTCATACTCCTTTCCATGGCAAGCTGTATGTTGGGGATCACCGTTGTCAATGGCTACCGTCCGTCCTTTCAGTAAAAATGGTCCAAATGCGCTGTCACCACACGGCTAATCATCTGTTGATTCTCACTCATGTTGGAATAGGATCCATTGATCCTTTTGCGTCTGTCACTACGCCCAACACTCGTGAGTTTGAAGCTCGTCACAGTCATCCTATCCCAGATCCTACTCGAAATACCACAGACAAGGTTTAGACTTTCCAGATTTCAAGAATGCTGCCAATTGATTCTAGCTTATATCACGAAGACTCTGATCTCAAGGAATTGAAGGCTCTGTTGTCAGGAGAGACAATCAAACGCATGGACTAGGAATCCAAGAGATACGCATTCAAGCTCGTTTTCATGTAGAATGAAAGTGTTTGTCAAGCACGCGTTCATAGGTGAGAATGGTGATGAGTGTCACATAATCATCACATTCATCACGTTCTTGTGTGCGAATGAATATCTTAGAATAAGAATAAGCTTGAGTTGAATAGAAAAATAATAGTACTTTGCATTAATTCATGAGGAACAGCAGAGCTCCACACCTTAATCTATGGGGTGTAAAAACTCCACCGTTGAAAATACATAAGAACAAGGTCCAGGCATGGCCAAATAGCCAGCCCCCCTAAACGTGATCAAGAGATCAAAAGTGATACAAAGATAGTCTCCAAAATGATCTCTAGGATTCTCTGAAATAAATCACTAAAAGTAGTTTTTATACTAAACTAGTCACTAGGGTTTACAGAAAATGAGTAACTAAGTGCAGATAGTGCAGAAATCCACTTTCAGGGCCCACTTGGTGTGTGCTTGGGCTGAGCATTGAAGCTTTCACGTGTAGAGACTTTTCTTGGAGTTAAACGCCAGTTTTGGTGTCAGTTTGGGCATTTAATTCCAGCTTTTATGCCAGTTCTGGCGTTTAACGCCAGAATAGGGTAGAAAGTGGGCGTTCAAACACCAGTTTGCGTTATCAAAACTCGGACAAAGTATGGACTATTATATATTGCTAGAAAGTCCAGGATGTCTACTTTCCAACGCAATTGAGAGCGCGCCAATTGGGTTTTTGTAGCTCCAAAAAATCTATTTCGAGTGCAGGGAGGTCAGAATCCAACAACATCTGCAATCCTTTTTCAGCCTCTGAATCAGATTTTTGCTCAGGTCCCTCAATTTCAGCCAGAAAATACCTGAAATCACAGAAAAACACACGAACTCATAGTAAAGTCTAGAAATGTGAATTTTTCTTGAAAACTAATAAAAACATACTAGAAAGTAGCTAGATCCTACTAAAAACTACCTAAAAATAATGCCAAAAAGCGTATAGATTATCCGCTCATCATTCTATAAAACCTCTGTGTTCTAATTTCCTTCTTCTGTTATTAATTGTTGGATCCACTGCAATTTGGTTTGAGCTTGTTGTGGTTGAAGTGCCAATAGAATATGGTGGTTCTGTATCCACGATTCTCCCCAAATACCCATATTAGTGCATCTCCCAACCTACTAGAAAATACTTTTTTCTATGATTTCCTTCCTTCTTCTAATAGGCTCCTCCACCTCAAGATGGGTTTGGACCTGTTTTAGCTTGGAGAAAAGTTGAAAATCTAAAATATTTACCTTTTTAAACATTGAAAATCAAAGAATCAGTTATTATCATTAGTCTTCAGCCCTGTTTTTCAAGTATTGCCAAGTTGAATGCCTTCAAGTATTTGAATCCTAGCCCACCTTGCTTCTTATCCCAATATAAAGTATCCCATTTCCACTGCATCCTCCTTTCACCTTGTTTTTGACCCTACTAAAATTGCATCAACTGTCTCTGAATATCATCAATGAGTATTTTGAAAAGTTTAAAAACATCAAGAATATAAACAGAAATTGCAGATCCCACTGACTTAATAAGAATTTCTCTGCTGCTTGTTTAAAGTAAGCCACATTTTCAGTGCTATAATTTATTTGTCACCTTGTCTTTTATGTAGCTAAAAGTCTCCTTCTTTGACCTACTCACCACCGATGGCAGCCCTAAGTACGTATCTTGAGAGCCAATATGAGTGACTCTTCAAAATAGTAGATAGAGTTGTCCTTTCTTATTGAGGAGTATTAGAACTAAAAAACACTGATGACTTGTTCAGGTTAACCTCCTGTTCACTGATCTCACTATAAGCCTGCAATATCTCCATTAGGTTCTTGCATTCCTAGGTATTTTCCTTACAGAATATGATGTAATCATCTGTAAAAAAAAGATGACTGATGGTTACGCATCTACTGTTCAATTTGAGGCATAAGATAACACTATTCTATTCTCCTCTGTGGAGCAGATGGGAGAGATCCTCTGCACAAATAAAAAATAGATAGGGAGAAAGATGATTCCCTTGTTGAAGTCTTCTTGTAGGCCTAAAAAGATCCTGAAGTTGTCCATCCACAGTAATAGAGTAGGATACAGTAGAAACACATTCCTGCAACCAGCCAATCCATCTATCACAAAAGCCCATCTATGTCATCATTCTCCATAAATAACTCCACTCCACTCTATCATAGGCCTTACTTATATCAAGTTTCATAGCTAAGTCACAATTTTCAAACCTTTTATTCTTTAAAAAATGCATCTATTCATGAGAAATTAACACATTATCACTAATCAATCTTCCACGAATAAATGTACTTTGATTTTCACTAATAATCTCATTCATGATAAATTGCTTTTTATGAACGAGCACCTTAGAAATGATTTTATAGAAAACTGAACTCAAACTTATAGGTCTAACCTGAGACATTAAGGATGCACCTTGAGTTTTTGAAATCAAACAAATATGTGTACAGTTAA
>NC_029788.2:17966928-17980181 GCF_000816755.2 Arachis ipaensis
TGTCGCTACTGTTCGAAAAAACGAACCCACACTACATCATTTTTAATTAAGTTCTATTGGACCTGAAAAAATTTTGCAGTGAATCCATCGTCCTCTGGGACAGAGTATGGGTTAATAGAAAGGACTGCTAACTTTATCTCTTTTTCATTAACTGGCCTTGTGAGATTTCGATTGATACTGGGGCGCTATTTTCCTAGGGATTCCTTTAATTTCTGCACCTTTATCCCTGGGGTTTGAAGTTGTAAATAGTTGCTCAAAATGATTTTGGGCAATCTCTCCTATTCCAGCAACATCTGTTCAAAAACCCCATTCACCGTCTTCTAATTTCAACTGTTTATTCTTTTTATTTTTGATTTGGACTTTTGTGTGAAAGAATTTAGTGTTCTTGTTCCCCCTATTTTTAGTTATTGGATCATAAATTTCTCCTTCTAATATCTCTCCTTTCTTAGATAAGCCTCCTCCAACTATTCTTCTAGTGACCGAATTAGCAATCCATTGTTCTACTCGCTGCTATTTTTCTCATGTTCGATCTGACCCCGAAAAGCTTGTATTCTTAGTTTGGAATTACTAGTGCCCTGTTTCTCCCACTCAACCATGCGATGCCTGAAGTTCTTTAATTTTGAAAAAAGAACAAACATAGGTGAACCTATAATGCTCCCCTTCCAAACCTCTTCAGCTATTTTTCCGATATCACCATTCTTATACCAGCTTTTCTGTCACTTGAATCTCCTTTTGAATCTGCCTTGTTCTTGATCTGAGATGACCAGCAAAGGCTTGTGGTAAGAACCATGGTCTTCAAGGCGAAGAACTGTGGCTTTTGGATAATCACGTAGCCACTGTATAGGCACTAAACATCTATCCAGTCTCTCTTGCACTAAAATCTCTCAAAACTACCTGTTAGTCCATATAAACGGACTTCCTTCATATCCCACATTCACTAGGCCTCCATCATTGATAAAAGTATTAAATCTTTTAATAGAAGATGTTATTTTCATCTTTCCACCTTCTTTCTCATGATACACAGCAATTGCATTAAAATTACCAAAAATCATAACATAGTGTCCCTTCACCAATTAAATTAAGTAACTCTCCGAATTGCTGATTTCTACGTCTTTTTTCACTATGTAAATGGACAACAAAGATTAATCAATATTTCATCAAAATCGAATCTTTTCACTTGAACTGAATATAGTATTCTATGTCATTCTCTACTATCACTGAAGTTTCTTTCTTCCAAGCTAACGCTAGACCACCTGCCAGTCCTTGTGGTTCTATACAATGCACTTTTTCAAAACCAACTTTCATATATTGAGTAACTACATGCAAGGCATTATTTTTAATTTCATAAAGAAATAATACTTCGGGAGAATGAGACTTTTTAATCTTTTAGATGTTGTAAATTATCAGATTTTTTCAAAATTTGACAATACATAGCCATCTTCATACTTTTTAGGGTGTTAAATGTGGGTTGGCACCCTCCCCCATCAGCATCCAAAACTCATCAGTCACGCACTAATTTTTAGTCGAGTTATCTCCCTCCAATTCTATTGTTCTTCTCTTTTCTCCTGAAATACTCTCCGAAGACTCTCTTTTCCTCCTAGCTAGCTTTTTTTAGTTGAATCTTCTTTTTATTTTTCTCAGCAAAAGGTAAATTTTGGGCAAAGCAGAAAATATTCATACTATCCCCCAAGGACGGATGTATGTATATAAGTGTGGGGGCAATCGCCCCCACTACGATTTGAAATTTTTTTGAGTAATATATGGTAATAATATTTATTTGTCCTACTAAATTATTAAATTTGACCCCACAATAATTTTTTACTCAACTTTTAGTACTTCATAGTCAATTTAAAATTTTCATATTAGATGTTATTAGAATGATCAATTCTCAATTTAAATGAAATTTGTGTTTTTTCTTAGAAATCAACTCAAAATAGTGTTATTTATCTTTTTTTTATATTAGTTTTAATTTTTTTTTTTTGTAACTACATTAATTGAAAGAACTTTTTCAACTATAAATCTCAATAAGAATTGACTTCTAATTGTATAAGAAGTAAATTTTTAAATAAGTATTTACTTATATATATGTAAAAGAAATACTACACATCCAAATTTTTTTATGAACTAAGTCTAACCAAGTTAAACAATAAAATTTGAAATAATATTAGTCATAACTGATTTTTGTTGTCTTAGACAAATTTGATTGGACTTGGTTAACAAAAAAAATATGAATATGTAGCATTATCCTATATAAAAAGACAAATATTTATAAGGGTAAAGTATATTTTTTGTCCCCAAAGTTTGGAAAAAGTTTTAAAAATACCCCTAAGTTTTATTTTGTTTCAATTTTGTCCCAAAAGTTTTTGATTTGCATCAAATATACTTTCGGAGGCTAAATTTTCAAAAAAATTAAGACCAATATAACAATAATGCATAAAAATTATGCTTGATTTGCTTGTGTTGAGGGGTTGTTCTTATGAAATTGTTGTTCAATCGATCTTAAATTTTTTGAAAAATTAGCCGTCAGGGGTATATTTGATGCAAATCGAAAATTTTTGGGACAAAATTGAAACAAAATAAAACTTAGAGATATTTTTAAAACTTTTGTCAAACTTTAAAGACAAAAAATATACTTTATCCTATTTATACATGATTATTTTAGTATTTTAATTTGTAAAATTAGATATTATAAAAACTAGTTATGTTATATTTACATCGAAAATAACTACCTAAATATATATATTGAAATAAAAAATACACATTAAAAATAAATTAAACAATATATATATTTATATACGAATACCACAGTGAACGATTTATTTCGTGTATAACTTTCAAGTAAGTATTTGCCTTGATTACTATTTTGATATCTATACAGTATATCCAAAGTCATATAAGCCTTCGACTTTTTTTGTCTTCTCCGGTGGTTAGCTAGACATGGAAACTACTTACCACAGTTGTGAAAAATAATTTGTTTATCGGTTGGAGTTGTAGCAATAACTTTCGATTAAGATTTAAGACATACCATAACACGTTATCTTTTGGCAATGTCATATAATACAACTTAAAATAGTTCAACAGAATAATTGATTATATGTTGAATCTGTTTTAGACCAATTTTTGGCACATGTAGGTTATCAAGTTTCTAGCTTCCCTTCTATTGCTTTTTCTATTTTTTTTTTCCAAATTCATTTGACCCTTTATATGATATTAATAATTTCATTAGTTGATTATAGAAAGACAAAAGGTCAAATTTAATGGTTTTGAATTCCAATCTCTTTGAGGAATGGCCTAATTTTATTGCTTCTCAATTTTAGTATTTGTTTGAAGAATTTTTTTACGCATCGAAGTGTTGGAGTTAAATTTTGATTTATTTCTAATAGTGATGTAAATGTTAGTATCACCACTATCTTGAACATATTATATATAAGGTATTTTCATAATTGCTATTCAGTAATTTTTCTTTTTCATGTTTCTATTGTTCATTATTTTCTTCTGATTTTGAATTTAGTGTTAATTCTGGTCCACAACGTCAACTCTTCTGATAAGATGCCTCTTGGTCTCTGATTTTTAATGTAGGCTGTCTTTAGATTGACACAACTAGATAGAGTAGCAGAGTATTTATCACATCATATTAGGGAGCATCATGAATAATGAGTAAGTTTAATTCAATAATTAGTTCTCATCAACTATGGCTCTTTTCATATTTATGTGTGATGGTTCTTTGGAAGAATCTAAATTTTATTGTTGATTAGGTTTATATCGATTCTTGATTTTTTTTTTTTTTTGAGGAAAAAGTATTACATAATTATTTTTTTTCTTTGGATATCATTACTCTGTTCATGATTTTTGGAATGGGGTACTTTTGTTGTCTATTGTGTGCCACAAGCTTTAATGCTATTTGTTGCTATGGTAAATACAAAAAACTAAGCTTTGTGGCTAGAGAGTAGTAATAATTATAAGAATTTTGTTGTTATTTTTCATGATTAATTTTATATCTCATTCTTAGATGTGTTTCTAGGTTGGTTGATATGGATTCTATAGCATAGCCATACCAACATCGCTCACTTTTAACCTTACAACTTCATCTAATACTTTTAGAAGGACCCTGAAGGTGATGGGAGTTCTGCCGTGCACATTTATTGCAAAGAATTGAATAACCTCATGTTGGAGGTTTTGAAAAGAGGGCTGAGAATGAAGGAAAATGGAGTGTTGGTATCTGACAAGACCATGTAGAGGAAGCTGCAAAAGTTTTGGAGCCACTAAGGGCACCCAACTCTTATACTAAGATAACTCTTATACTAAGATAGTTTTGGCTTGAAGCTGCTCGCATTGTTGAATTCCATTCAAATGTCAAACTGGACAGAAGCTCTTGAAGTGATGATTATATTCCCTTTTGTACTAGAAGATTATGTTTGAAGTTATCTTAGCCTGTTTTTCATGATCTAACCAAAGATAGAGTGGTAACTTATAATATGCGGTCAAACTTTTTTAAGTAGTTCTATTATTTTAAATGTTTTACCTGCTTAATTTTGCACATTTTTTTACATATTTAATTTTGCACCTTTATTTTAATATTGATAAAGTATAGATAGATGTGATTGGTCCTCTAATAATTACTAACTTAATCATTTTAACTTAAAACACTTCAATAATGGCCCTAAAATGGGCCTTTAAATTCTTCTAATCAATTAAAAGGGCATTTGGAAGTTGGAATCACCTAACAGGAACAATGCATACCAAGTTCTTATGGAATCTCCTTCTCATGGAGTTCTTAACTTCATAGTTCACATCTTTTTATGGAGATATTGATGACTTAGTGTAACTATCAGTTTATGACTTAGTATAACTATTAGTTTTTGAATCGCCTAAAAAATTAAGAAACCCTTTATCTTTTGTTTACTACTAATAATAATTATAATAAATATGATTATTAATTAATATTAAATAAGAATTTCTCTAACATCTTTTTTTTAGTATTTCTCAAGGTATGATTAATGAGGAATTTATACATTTTTATTAATTAGAATAGTTTGAAAATATTGGTCTTTTTGGTAAACAATTTTCACATAAAGCCTTGCTTTTTGTTGAAGTTCCTCGACTTAATAGCAACAATATTGTTTCATTAAAACCACCATCAGTAAAGAGTTTGACAACATTTGTTTATAAGGTAATATCAAGTTTGACAATGGTTAGAAAGAGTTCTACAAAGCATACAAGTTGGAACAATTATTTGTTACATTATCAAGGGTCAAATAAAAAAGAGGTATTATAATTCTTAATCAAATAAAAAAGAGACATTATACTGCTTATTCAAAACAATAGTTTGATGCCCAACAGCAGTACTATAAAGTTTAAATGTAATATTTAACAGAGGTCTTTAATAATATTGCATGATGTGATACTTAGCTTTATTTATTTTTGTTCACATACAACGACAATACACGATATATTTTGTCATTTTTTGGTATTTTGTGACTCTTTTGAATAAAAGTTATGTACATATATGTGAAATTACTTTTTACTTTGTTCGTGCCTTTTAGTAAGTGCTTTGAATCTAAATATCATGGTTTTAGACCTTTTTTCAATAAAAAAAATAATAACTGATAATACGAAGTTAATCTTCTTAAGAACAAACCCTATTAGCTTTGATGTGTGAGAATATTTGTTGTTCGTTTTTGAAGAAAAAAAATTGATAAAAATTTATTTCATGTTTATATGTCCAAGTAGTCATATAAAGACTAAGGAAGGATAATCATTTTTCATCTTATAGTAATTTTGTTTGATTGAATATGATTGTTTATTTTTAATCATTTTTTATTTGGAACTGTTTTTCAACATTTGAGTTTTTGGTATCGAAGCTTTTAAAAGTATTTTTTTTTTGTCTTAAAAAGGAGAAAAATTAAAGAAGAACAATGAATTTAGTACATAAGAGTTTTGAAACAAATGTAAAAATTAAAAAATAATGAAAATTATGGGATTATTTTGTATAGTTTTCATTATTTGAAAAAAAAAATTAACTTTATTATTGTAATGCAAATTGGGTTGTATTTTAGCTTTAGATTTTTTTAGTATTTGTATTGATTCGTAAACTTTTTTTTATATGAGACTTTAATATTAAATTATTTTGTTCACAACTTCATTATATAATTATATTATAATGTATTTATTATAATTAAGTCATATTTTTTATTTAATTTTATTTACATAAAAAAATATGTGTATATTTTTTACTAACGAAGTGGTCGATTCTTCGTATCATAAAATTCACCGATAATAGAATTTGTGTCAAAATTTTCAATAATTTTCTTTTCAATATAATTAAAAGACAATTAGCAAGAAATTCATCTTTTTTTTTTGTTTCTAAGTTATTTTTCATAATATTCATAGTTGAAAAAGATCTCTTAATTGTAGCAGTTGAAATAGAGAGAATTAATACCAAACGAATAAAAAAAACGGCCACAAGAAGAAAAAGAATTCACTTTATGAGATTTAAAAATTTTTATTTAATTAAAAAATATTAGTAATAATATCTTTTTCAGATTTTTTTAATATTGTTACTTATTTTTTAGATATTAAAAATTATTAATATTTAAATTAGACTGAACTTTTATTTATATTAGACTAAATACTAAATATTTTTTTAAAAAATTTAAATTATACTTTAAATTTTATAGATATTTAATTATTTTTGCTAAAATATAATTAGATGTTTCTTTTGTTAAGTATTAGGATGTTTTTTTTCATACTAAATGAATGTTTTTTTTATATTTCTGTAATTGTTCAATTTTAGCTAAGATCAAGTGTGTAGTTTACAATCTCTTTAATTATCAAAACGACACCTAAATATCCACCAAACTATAGGAGAACGAAATGCGCATTCCCCCTACTCATCATCAAGAAGATCTGAGGAATATCAACACCCTTCATGAACCACAAGAAATCCGACACGTTGAACTTCCCGCTCAGCTCCACCGTGTCCTCCCCCACCTTTCTCAGTGCCTCCGCTTCTCCTCCCCTTTCAGAACAGCTCTTCTGCATCATCGTCATCATCGATATCACGTTGTTGGTCAGCATTATGAGTTCTGCCCCAATATCCACGGCCTCACCGGCCAACCCTTTCTTCGCCAAATCGCTAAGGAACCTCTTCCTCTCTTGCTGCCTCACGTGGAAGAGCTGGTGGAGCATTTTGCCGCCCAGGAGTTCCGACATGCACACCTTTTTCATGAACTTCCAATAGGATCCGTACAGTAATTATTAATATAAATTAATGTGGTTTTGTTTAATTTTTGACTGGTAAGCTTTTGGTTTCATATACTTTTCCTTAAGTTTATCTTTAATTACCTACGTGTTTTTTTTAACGTTACAAACTTACAATTACCTACACTGGATACAAAAGTGACATTTTATTACGTACTAGTGATTTGTTACTATTTTATGTGTTACTAAGAGCCCCATAATATATTTGGGAGTATATAAACCCTTATAAGTACTGAATAATTTTGATCCTTACGAATGATTGAGTTAAATTAAATTAAACCCACTCAATTTTGATACAAATTGATCTAACCTATCTGAAGCATAATTACTTAGACTTCAATAAACCTCTAATGTTAGGGATTTAAATAAAAATAAAAATAAAATCATATTGAAAAAAATAAGTGACTAATATTTTTTTATATATCTACTTTGTATTTGAGCAAACATTAATCAGTTTTCTATTTTTTTCACTTAAATATTAGTCCCCTAATATTCCTTCCATATTTATATCCAAGAGCGTCTTTGAAATTTTGTAACAATCTATGAAGTATAGATATTTTCATGAGTTATTATATTTGTGTATCGAATACATTTTAGATACAGTATTTGTTCGATACGTGTGTCTTCTATATCTAATCATGTTTTAATTAAAAAATTAAAAATGCTTCGGACACGTTTAGACACATCTAAATATTATCACGTGTCAGCGTATCTAATCTTAATTTTAACATGTATTCTTGAAATAAGTTTAAAAATATTATATATACTAACCACTAGTATTTCTTAAAGATTTTAAAAATAATTGTTTGCATTCGACCCTAATAAATAATTATCTATCTTTGATTATTTATATATTTTGTTGAATTAGAATTATATTTGAAAATCAAGTTTTAATAATGATGTACGCGAAATTTAGTTAAAATTTATAATTAGGAAAACAATAATTACAACTTATTTAGCGACCAATTTTGAGATTTTGAAGTAAGATACGATTTGACGACCGATTTAGCGACTAAAGTGTTGGTCGCCATTTAGTGACCAATTGATTAACAACTGCTTTAGCGATTGGTGCACGAAATTGTGATCATCAACAATGGCGCCAAAGACTTGGTGCTCTCAAACGTGAATCACACTTTGTCACAACTTCGCACAACTAACCAGCAAGTGCACTAGGTCGTCCAAGTAATAAACCTTACGTGGGTAAGGGTCGATCCCACGGAAATTGTCGGCCTGAAGCAAGCTATGGTAACCTTGTAAATCTCAGTCAGGCAGATTCAAATGGTTTTAGAGATTTGATAATTAAAAGATAAATAAAACGTAAAATAAAGATAGAGATACTTATGTAATTCATTGGTGAGAATTTTAGATAAGCGTATAGAGATGCTTTTGTTCCTCCTGAACCTCTGCTTTCCTGCTGTCTTCACCCAATCCTTCATACTCCTTTCCATAGCAAGCTGTATGTTGGGCATCACCGTTGTCAATGGCTACATCCCGTCCTCTCAGTGAAAATGGTCCAATGCGCTGTCACTGCATGGCTAATCATCTGTCGGTTCTAGATCATATTGGAATAGGATTCAGTGATCCTTTTGCGTCTGTCACTACGCCCAGCACTCGCGAGTTTGAAGCTCGTCACAGTCATCCCTTTCCAGATCCTACTCGGAATACCACAAACAAGGTTTAGACTTTCCGGATCTCAGGAATAGCCGTCCATGGATTCTAACTTATACCACGAAGATTCTAATATCTCGAACTCGGTCCCCTGTATTAGATACCTAAGAGATACTCATTCTATCTCATCTTCATGTAGAACGGAAGTGGTTGTCAGGCACGCGTTCATAGGTGAGAATGGTGATGAGCGTCACATAATCATCCCATTCATCATGTTCTTGGGTGCGAATGAATATCTTAGAATAGGAATAAGCTTGAATTGAATAGAAAAACAATAGTACTTTGCATTAATTCATGAGGAACAGCAGAGCTCCACACCTTAATCTATGGTGTGTAGAAACTCTACCGTTTGAAAATACATAAGTGACAATGGTCCAGGCATGGCCGAATGGCCAGCCCCCATAAAGGTCTAAGATAGCATAAAACTGATCAAAGATATCTAATACAATAGTAAAGGGTCCTATTTATATCAGACTAGTTACTAGGGTTTACAGAAATGAGTAAATGATGCAGAAATCCACTTCCGGGGCCCACTTGGTGTGTGCTTGGACTGAGCATTGAGCTTTACACGTGTAGAGGCTTCTCTTGGAGATGAACACCAGTTTGTAACCTGTTTCTGGCGTTTAACTCCACTTTGCAACCTATTTCTGGCGTTTAACTCCAGAATAGGGTAGGAAGCTAGCGTTGAAAGCCATTTTGCATCGTCTAAACTCGGGCAAATTATGGACTATTATATATTTCTGGAAATCCCTGGATGTCTACTTTCTAACGCAATTGAGAGCGCGTCATTTGGAGTTTTGTAGCTCCAGAAAATCCACTTTGAGTGCAGGGAGGTCAAAATCCAACAGCATCTGCAGTCCTTCTTTAACCTCTGAATCTGATTTTTGCTCAAGTCCCTCAATTTCATCCAGAAAATATCTAAAATCACAGAAAAACACACAAGCTCATAGTAAAGTCCAGAAATGTGATTTTTATTTAAAAACTAATAAAAATATACTAAAAACTAACTAAATCATACTAAAAACTATGTAAAAACAATGCCAAAAAGCGTATAAATTATCCGCTCATCAGCGATCGAAAAGTATTTTGTCGTTTAGCGACTACTTTCCTCATCAACTGAAAAATGGGTCATCATTTAGCAATCAATTTTGTTAGAGAGCGTTATCGTTTTGTTGAGTTAAGAATTTAATTAATTTAATGATGATGACAAATATTGATTTATTAGGTTAAACACCTAATTGGATTTGAATATTTTATTTAAATGATGCAGACCCATATGATGGAATAATGCCCAAAACAAATTGAAACAAAGAAATAAAGGCTGTTAAAGATTAGTTGATCCACAAACAAAGCCCATAAGAAGGAAACAAAGAAATTAAGTGGACTGGATGGAAAGTGATCCACCAATCAAGCCCAAATGCACCCAAGAAGAAAGGTAACCCCAAAGCTAAGTCTCAGCATTGTTTCAATTCGGTCAAACACGAGAGAAAGAGAGTTTCATCCTCAAGTTCATACACAAGAGAGGAAAGTAAGAGAAAGGTTAATCAAGAAAGCAAGAGTCTAATCAAATAAATCAAAAGCATGTTATACTAAGTCAGAGGTTAAAGGTAAATAATTTTCTTTTGCATGTAAGTTGATTTCTTCACCTCTCCTCCCACTCTCTGCAATGCCATTTTTGGAAAAAAATAAAGAAAATGGTGGTTGATTTTTTCTGCCGTAAATCAAAGGCTCAAATTGTTACTTGGGGCCAAAGCACACTCTCAAGGGTGTGGATTTAGGATTATCACTGAGCAAACCAATTTATGCTACTCTGCACTCCTCGATCAAACAAACAACCAAATTTGAAATCCATAATTTTGGAGATTGACTGAAAAAAAAGAGAAGGGATGATTTCTAAAAGCTCAAGATTCAAGAAGTTGGCTCTAGAGGAATTCTAACTGTGGCTCTGACTAAGGTACAAAAGGAAAGTTGAATCTCATTGGAGCCAAGGAGAAAGGACCTGAATTGAGAGTTGTGTGTAAAACCTCACTACTGCGTTTGAAGTCTTGAAAGCATTGCACCTATACTAAAGGGAGTACTCCGCCAAGATGAAGAATAAAGTCTTGAGTTTTTTTGTTGAGTTCGGTTCATCTATAACAATATATAATAGGAATACGGAAAGTTTAGTATCCAATTCTTTTTTTCTATTCTACCCTCATTTTTTATAATTTAAAACTACAGACTCAGTCACGTACTCACGTTCTCTAAATTATGTAACTACTTTCAACCTTCAAAGAAATTTAAAAAAAATTTCACCCTCAATCAGTCAATCGTAAGATTATAAAAATGGCTCCAATTGCACAATAGTTTAAACAATGTAATTTTTTTTAATTAAATGTACAAGGAATAATTTTTCTCTTTAAACTATTATCATCTATTTTAGTTTAATATACTTTTGATACTTATACAATATATCTATAACAAATTAACAATATATAATGGGAATACGGAAGGTTTAGTATCCAATTCTTTTTTCCTATTCTACCCTCATTTTTATAATTTAAAACTACAGACTCAGTCACGTTCTCATGTTCTCTAAATTATGTAACTGCTTCTCTTTCAACCTTCAAAGAAATTTAAAAAAATTTCTCACCCTCAATCGTAAGATTATAAAAATGGCTCTAATTGCACAATAGTTTAAACAATGTCATTTTTTTAAAATTAAATGTACAACGAATAATTTTTCTCTTTAAATTATTATCATTCTATTTTAGTTTAATATACTCTTGATACTTATACAATATATAATGATAATTGGTATATAATGGGAATACGGAAGGTTTAATATCCAATTCTTTTTTTTTCTATTTTACCATCATTTTTATAATCTAAAACTACATACTCAGTCACGTATTCACGTTCTCTAAATTATGTAAGTACTTCACTTTCAACCTTCAAAGAAATTTAAAAAAATTGCTCACTCTCAATCGTAAGATTATAAAAAGGGAAAGTATAGGAGCCAGCAACTTTTTAAAAAGTTGACTAGTATTTAACCATTAAAAGAAAATTGAATGATCCCACACCATTGAATTTAATCTCACACCATTAAAAATATTATTAATGGCCAATTGATGGTTACAAAACACAAAAGTTGCTGGCCTCCTAACACTCCTCTAATAAAAATGGCTCCAATTGCACAATAGTTTAAATAAGGTAATTTTTTTTTAATTAAATGTACAACGAATAATTTTTCTCTTTAAATTATTATCATCTATTTTAGTTAAATATACTTTTGATACTTATACAATATATAATGATAATTAGTGTCTAAATTTAAGTTCCAATATTACTCTTGAAGAGAGATTTATTATTAAAAAATTCTCTCGTCAATTAGCGTTAAATAAAAAAATTTCTAGCCATTTTTTTTACAATAACCTCGTTAAGATATTCCTATGGGATGTAAATTATTATTATAGATTTTTTTATTAGGATATCTTTTTAAGGAATAAAAGTAAAATAGTTCAACAAGGATAATCTTTCTTAAAAAAAAATTTACACAAAATAATTTTTCTCTTCAAATTATTAGCTTTCTCTTTTAATATACTCTAAGTACCTACACAATATATAATATCAATTAGCGTTTAAATTTAAGTTCTAATATTGTTATTAACGAGAGAGGTTTATTATTTTTTTAAAAATTTACGCACAATAATTTTTGTGTCAATATATCATGATTCATTTTGCATATAATATTTATTCATCTAAGTTCATAGAGTGGCTTACAAAAATTATATTTAAGTAATTTTTTATCTTTTAACTATTTTATTTATATTTTGGAATTTAAAATTTTGTATTTTTATTTTTATTCAAGGTTTATTTTTATATTTTATTTTAATTCTGTTAATCAAAACTATGAATATTAATTTTAATTTTTAATTTTTAGGATAAATAAAAATATGAGACTTTTTTTATAAATTAAATTATTGTAAAACTTAATTATTATAGAAGAAGTTTTTAATATAATAAATAATATTTTTAAAGTAATTTTAAAGGAGTAAATTAAATTTTAAATTAATACAATATATCCTAATTTTATTAAAATTACCAACCTCTAATTTTATCCAAAATTCCCAAATCCAATCCTAATTCTAACCAAACAAAACCCTAATTTTTATCCTAACCCTCATCGTCACTCATCCCAACCCAAAATCCCTACTTTTTCCCTCCTTACCACCGCCATTCACATACTCATTTCAGGATCAGAAAAGAAAAGAAAGGGAAGAGAGAAAGGGGGGAAGCTGATCGGGGAAGAGAGAGTGAGATCTGAGAAAGAGGAAGAGAGGGAA
>NC_029788.2:17980588-17984462 GCF_000816755.2 Arachis ipaensis
CTGTTCGCCGCACCACCATCCGCCGCGCCGCGTCACTACTTCGCCGCCGTTCATGCTTTTGTTGCTGTCAGAACTCCACGCCGTCGCTGGAGCTTGAACGCCGCTGCAACCACCGCCGCGTGTTATCATCTTCAGATCCGCTGCCGTTTGAGTCGCGAACAGGGGAACGCGCGCGAAGGAAACTGTCGCAGAACTGCCGTCACCGCCGCGTTGATGGGCTTGCCGTCGTTCTGCTCGCGCGGCTGCTGCGTTGTCGGAGCTCCTCGCCACCGCTGCTAGCGCCGAAAACCGCCTTTCAAGCCTGTATCTGTTGGGAGGAGTCCAAGCAAGAAAAGGAAGAAGGTGGCGATGGATACCTCCGTTGCTGCTGCTGTTACTATCGGTGTTCCGGAGCTTGCAGTTGCTGCCATTTTTGGTGATGAACCTGGTTGTGTCCTTGCTGCTGATTGATTGTAGTGAGAGACGTTGTAGCCACTACTTTTCATCTTGGTAAGTTCATGGGTAAGATCGCTTTGATTCTTCTTTGTGCCATTCTATTTATGCAGCTAGTTTTGATCCATTTAATTTTCCAGAGTCACTATTGTCATATCTCGGCGCTGCCGCCCTTGTTTGGAACTACTGAATGTTGTTGTCTCCGGTAGCACTATTATTCCTATTTTGATTTCAACTCCTTTAATTCTGAAATTTATAATGTTTCTGCCTTTATCTTACTGCTATTTGGTTTCCTTGTGCTACCCTTACTCTAATTATAGAAATATGTTTCCATTTTAGCCACTGTCGATTTATCTATTGCAAGTCATAATTGATAATGGAGCTGCTAAGATCGCTGCTGCTGCCATGAATTGGGGATAAAGGAGATTATTGAGTTAAATTCTGCGATTGAGACATCGAAGTAGAGGTTTTTCTTAAATCTATTTTACATTACAGGGTTGTTATAAATCGATATTAACGCGTAAGATACATTTTTGTGATTTCGTGAGTCTTATGAATTGAATTGAGTTGTTTTGGTTGAATAAGATTATTAGTTTGATTGATAAACTGATCGACTGAGAAAGTTGGCTATTTGGATTAGTTGATTGATGTTGTTAAAGTGGTTTTTCCTTGAATTATTAGAGAATATTTATTATTGCCTTTTAGGTTAATTTTGGAAACGGTTTGATTTTAGAAAAGATTTAATATTGAAATTTGATTTGATATTAAACCTGATTTGATATCGGAATTTGATTTTAAAATAAACTTGGAAAGGACTTGATATTTGAAAATGGGTTATTTATTGAGAATAATTTGCTATTTTGGAAATGATTCGAAAAGTGTTTGAGGAATGGTTTGGTTTGAAACTGTTTGAGAAGACCGAGAATTCTTAACTATTGATTAATGCTGTTGGTTGAAGTCGGTTTAAATTGCGATTTATAGGATTGGTTGATTGAATTCTGGATTTTGCAATTTCCTTGGATTGAGTGTTGTTGTGATAATGGTTATTGGAAGTGATTTGACTGATTAACAGGCGTTTGGTTTGGTTTGGTTGGGACCCAAAAAGGGTGGCAGTGTCCAAGTTTTAGAGGAGATGCTGCCGAAATTTTATAAAATTGGAAGTTATATTTAAAGAAATTAATTAAAAAGATTGGTTTTTAAACATTATATGTCTTAAGATTGATTTATTTATTAAAGAAAGAGTTATGTCTTAAATTGGGATTGTTAATGGACGGAATGGAAAGAAGGATGATGAGAATTTTCTTTGAAATATGGTTTTTGAACGAATTTGAAAATGAGATTTGAATTGATGAATGATTATAATGTTGAGGATGTTGAGAATATTGAGATATGAACTTTGAATTATTCATATGGCTATGAATTTGAATTATCTGAGATACGAGGTTCCCTGGATAAAGTACCATGGCTCGCCACCACGTGTACCAGGTTGAAAACTCGATACTTTATTGACCCTACGACGTAAGTGTGACCGGGCACTATATAAATTCCCGAGAATGTTACCCCATTGAGCAATATTGATTATTTGAGAAAAAACTATGCATAGACTCTTGGGGATGCACGTCGGGGGACAGTCTAAGGACAACTCAGACTTGTCGGGCTGGCCGGATAACCGACAGATGAACCTCATCAGCCATAGGACAAGCATGCATCATATGCATTTGTATGCTTTGATTGGGTTTGAACTTGTTTTGGTTTGCCTAATTGCTAAACTGTTCTTAACTGCTACTTGAACTATTTGCTGTAACTGCTACCTACTTGTGCTTTCCTTGTCTGTCTTGCCTATGTTTGTCCTGGCGTGCTACATTTGAGAATGAACTTTGGTGCTGAATTAATGATTGTGTTGTTTGATTGCGTACTTAGTTTTTGATTGAGATTTTCTTATAAGAAAGGAAAGGTTTCAGGTTTTGGAAAGATTAAACATTGTTTCTTTGAAAAGGTTTTGAACGATTACCTACTGGTTTTTAAAGGATTCATAAGGCAATGATAATCACTGAGCTTAAAAATAATTTTCTTGTTAAATATCTTCTTATGACAACTTTGAAACTCCGTGGTGAGACCATGTGGTTAGGTTCTTACCCCCCTACAGCTTTACCTTTTCAGGAACCAAATGAGGAAGCATTATCGAGAGTTATAATGCGTTTGGTTTATATATGTTGTTGTATTAATTAGATTATTTTCTTCCCTCGTCTTTGTTATTACAAGTTTGTAAGAGGGATAGGAGTTGTATGTTTTATATGTATATTATATTATGAGTTATTATGTAAGGAGTCTTGTATATGAATCTATGCCTGCTTATATTTTTCTTAAGATAAAGTATTTATTTCCAGTTTTCAAAGAAATCAGCGATACAGTGTCGAGTCACAGGCTCCTATTTTAATATTTAGTATGTAAAGTAGTCGTAATACTTCTTGCTATCAGAGTAGCGCAGCCGGAAGCGTGACTTCTGATAGTGAGGGTGTTACATCATTCACTCTTGAATGTAATCAAAATAAATATAAATTTATTCAATTTTTTAAAATTTACATTAATTATTAAAATTATGATATAATGAATGTCCTCCTATAAAAACATAAAAATGACTTCATAACTATTTTTTTGTTAGGAAAAAATATGACTCAATAAGTATAAAGTCTAATTAAAACAACTATAAATAAGTAAAATAAGTAACAAAAAAACAAACATAAAATTTAATTTTTTTATTATTTGGTATAAAAATAAACATAATAAAATAAATCATCATTCTCATACATAACTGACATAAAATTTGACATTATCCTTTTTTAGAACTATTTATTTTTTTAATTTTAATTTTTTATTTATTTATTCTATATAAAATTTTTGAATGCTTGATATCTTAAATATTTTCTTAAAATGATAAAGTATGAAAAATAAATATCTATATGATAGTTATACATTTAGATATCTAAATCAAACAAGAAAATAATTTCTTTAGCAAATTTTTAACAACTCAAAAGTTAACACAATGGATAGTTATGGATCAAAGTGATGAACAAAAATGAGAGATATCATAATGGTATGGTGGTAATTGATTGCGGTTGGAGTTAATAAAAGAAGAAAACAAGAAAAGAAAATAAAACAAGACAACATAATAGTGACGATGAGACAATAATAGTTATTATACATGTAAAAAGAATAATAAAAAAATGGATATAATCAAAATAAAAATTAATAATTTTAAAATAATAATAAAATTAAAAATAATTAAAGATGTTTAATATAAGATTAAAGAAATAATTTTCTTATCTATTAGAATTATGCATAAAGATAAAAAGTATTTTGAATATAATTTTTTAAATTTATTTTAAATTAAATAAGATTGAAAAAATAAAAATTTAATATATAAATAACTAATTTGTAAACA
>NC_029788.2:17984787-17999753 GCF_000816755.2 Arachis ipaensis
ATATAACAAAAACAAAAAAAAAACAAAATAAAGTACAAAGAATAAACTATTTTTAAAAATATTTTCGCAATTTTAGCGGACAAAATCCTCATCATATCGTTATTTTGTCATAATAAATTTAAAAAATTAAATTAAAAATATTATAAATTAATAGACGACATTCAAAACTTTTAAAGAAATACAATAGAAGCATTATCATTCTGAAAATACTCTTTTTATATTTAAACATATTTGAGAATAAAAATCTACTCTATTAAATATTTCATCTCATATATTATCTAGAACTTTAAATTAGGACAATTTTATATTACCTCTTTATTGTGTGTTTTTATAATTTAACATTTTAAAGATTTTTTATAGTAATTTTAATTTCAACAAAATATGATATAAATAAAATCCCATTAATATTAAAATAAAAAATACTTATCAAATAAATTTGAAAAATAAATAATATATTAACAAAAAAATAAAATTAATTTCTTAAAAACAATAGAAAAACGGTTGAACAGGCACGTTAGTGCCTGTTGAGTCGCTAGTAGTATTAATGTTGTTATTCATCATCTCCTTCATTATTTACAGTTTTGTATTTCACTTTCAATGTATATCTTTTTGTATTTTCTTTGAGAGGTAAAAGGTAAGAAAGAGAGGCATTGAGAAAAAACCATAGAGTGAAAAAGGCTGAAAGATACACTTGAGAGAAAAGCTAAGAGTGATTTCAGATTTTTTTTTGTTGTATTTTCTGTCTTGTGTCCTGTACCAGAGAGGTACCCCTTGCTAAGTTGGGTAAGCACTTAGTACATTGAGTTTAGGTTGAAACTTGTGTGCCCAGATAGGATCAGGTTAAGTCCTAGGGAATTGGTGTATGTAATACTTTGACTATAGTAAAAATTCCACCAATGTTGTGGTGGAGACTGGATATAAGTTGCATTGCACAAGACAACTGAATCAGGATACATGACTATGTTAACTTCTTCTTCTCTACTTTTGTTCTGTTTTTTGATTTTTATGAGACAAAACCAAATTGTCTCATAAATACTCTGCTACGTTATTCAAACAGAAATTGCTTTTGAGTTCTGGTTTTAAGGCTTAATCAAATAAAGTAAAAGAAGGTCATAGATTCAAACTCCTCTTTCTCTAAACCTTCTGTAACCTTCACGTTTTGTGACTGGTTTGGTGGCTTTGGTTGAAAATTAATCGCTAACGGTTAGCAATCGAAGTTAGTTGCTATTTTCAAATTTAGCGATCAAGATTTTAACGACCACCAAAATCGGTCGCTATTCTGATAATTTTTTATAGTGATATATTTTTATTTATTAAATAAAAAATATTAAAAATAATTAAAAGATAATTTATATTTTAATATTAATTAAATATTAAAATATTATTAAAATTTATCTAAAAAATAGGGCAATTTACCCAAATAAATAAAGTAGATGAAATATTTACTCAAATACACAAAACAGAAACATGTTACATGTATGTGCAATTTTTCATTTCTATGTAATCCGTGGGAAGCAACCACGGTTTTTAATTATTCGTATATTTTATATCGTATTAATGTCCTATATCTGTCTCAGTCTTCGTCCATAACAGCCACAGGTAACAATTGTTACTAATATAAGAGAAATAACTTTATATTATATGCATTTTCCCCGCAAACATGCAACTAAATGCGGCATGAATCTTGGTAGAGACAGCAGCCACCCCAGTATATCTCCTAGTAGTTAGAGAAAAATGGAGCTTCCAAAACTTGTTCAACTAATTTAATTTAATTTCTAAATAGTGCATAAACATATGCATTCCTCCCTCAGAAAAGTGTTCAATGTTCATACACACGGATTGGGAATCAGTTTCCAAATTTTAACCATCTAACATTTGATGTCCCACATCATCTTTCCTATTTATTAGGTCATGTAGCGAAATCTCTTTAAAAAATACCACTTATGATTTAATGACAAAAATAAAAAATAAAAAACAAATTACCAACCCTTAATTTATCAATTATTAATAATCCACAGCATGCTTCATTCAACCTTGCAAAAAAGCTTTCCTCATAAAATGTATTCTAAGTTCTAACTCAATTATCAAATGATGATATTTACTTTTCTTGTTTCACCATCAAAAACGCAAAAATAAAAAAAGAGAAAGGTTCAATCTCTTTTAATTAAATCTGAATACATAATTCATATGAATATCAAACACTACTAGAAAACTAGTTATTATAGACGGATATTTCCGACGGATTTTATCCCACTGAAATACAGACAGAATTTCAGAGGAATTTTTTTGTCGGAAAACAAAAAAGAATAGATTAGCATAAATTACAGATGGAAAAGAGAATCCGTCTATAATTCCGTCGGAAAAATTAATTTTTTTTTCCGTGGAATGGTTACAGATAGATTTTTCGTCTGTAATTAAGTAGACAAAACACGCGTTTTATTAAATTATTACAGACGAAAAATCCGTCTGTAATTTAAATGAAATCCGTCGGAAATATTGAAAACCATAGTTGAAGATTAACTCCATTCACTCCCCATTCACACCTAGTTACTCGCCATTCACTCCATTCACTCGCCATTCACTTCGCCCTGCACCCTGCCGCCCACAGCCACCGCAGTCTCTGCCGCCACTGCAGCCACGCAGCCCTCGCAGCTCCCCGCAACCCCCACAGCCTCGCAACCCCTCAGCGGCGCAGCCACCGCAGCCCCTACACAGACACAGCCTCCACCGCCACCGTAGAAGATTCGTCGCCGTCGGATTCCAAGCTTCTTTTTGTTCCAGATCAGCGCTTTCTTTGTCAGATTCCCTTCGCGCAGCTGGTAGATCGCAAACCCTAACTTTTCTATTCGTTCGTATTTTGTATTTTTCTTCAGCTGACGCTTCTTTTGCTCGTTACTCTCTCACGAAATCGGTTATTTCGTTTTCCTCGTTAATCATTTTTTTATTCATAATTGTTCATAAACAATGATAATATTGAATGCTGTATACTTTGTGAATTTTGTTCATAAAATGTCTATTAAGCAATTCATAATTTTGTTCATAATTTTGTTCACAATTGAGTACATATGAAAGGGCTGTTGGATGCGAGGAAATCTTTATAGCATAATGATGTTGGTGGTTAAATTGCTGTGAAATAAATCACGACATATATTGATCTTTTGTCAAATATCTGATCATCATTCTTTTCTTTTAGAAACCATACCTGGTACATATCTCCATTTTGCATGAGCATTATTCTCTTGAAGAGTTTCTATCAACAACTATGATACTGTAGTCTTTTATTTATTTATGTTATGTTATTTGTACCATTTGGTGTAGGATTTCCAAGGCAAGTTTCCCTATTGATTTGATCATACAAGTTGATCACTCCAGCTTTCATTTGCATAAGGTTTGTCAAATCTCTCATTTAATTCTATAGAACACTTGGTGTACTTATATCATAAGAACGATCAGTCTTTGTGTCTAATTCTTAGTAATCTGTATAAAGGTCCTAAAGTTAAAAATTTATTCTCTTCAAAATGTTCTTTCTGAAAAGTTATTTTTAAGGGATTAGTTACTGCTATTAATAATAAATATTCTAAAAAAAGACAATAAAATAAAATAATCCATTTAGAATAGCTAGTCCTTCTCAAAAACAAATGATTTAGCAATAAATTTTCTGTTACTGATGGTTCCTATATGATTTGATTAAAATGAGCTCTGTTGTTTGATGTGATGGTTGGTTTTTGATGTATGGCAGGAAGTTGCAGCACTCTCCGTGGAGCCTTGTGAAAGCAAAACAATTATTGTCACTGTTTTTGAGATTAAAAAAACAGAGGTTCTGGCCCTGAACTGCTCGACTCTGAATTATAAGTTAGGAATATTTTTCTAAGGTCAACTTGTATTGCCTTGTGGCAGGGATTAATGAGATTAAAAATCTGGATTCTTCAATGTTTAAATTTTAAAATGAACATCAACACGAGCATGAGCTTGTCATGGTGTCATCTTTTGTTATGAGTTGTTTATAGTTGTAGCTTTTTATTCCTTTGAAGTAATTAATAATAATTTTGAATAGTATAAATATTTATCACGAAAATGAATTTTACTAATGATTTTTCCTTTTTGCATGGATTCAGATACCAGCTTATATAGAAAGAGAAAGGGAATATTGATTTTTGGCTGTGAGTAGCTCCTTTTTTTTCTTCTTCTTACTTGATTCGGTGACAAAATCCAACTTGTCAACTATTCAATTATAATTTGATATATTTTTCCTCCGTCTCAGGTTTTTCCAACTTGTCAACTGTTCATTGTGTATAGTCTCTGAAAATCAATGAAATTAAATCATTAACATGCACAATTAAATTCAATGCAAATCAAGACTTCCCTTCAGGTACTGACATTACAACGCGAGACTGACAAGGTAACTATTAACCTGATCATAACTGTCAAAACAGACCACATACTACAGAATTGTGTAGTTACTTTAAAAACTAATTATAGTTCTATTCGAGTCACTGAGTTAGGGTTATGTCGCACTGTTTCTAAGGTTTTGAAATTAGTAGAATATTTAAATAGAAGTAAGCCTCTACACTACTGGTTGTAGGTCATGGCTCCTCGGGTCAAGGGTAAAGGTGTCAAGGGTCATAGAGGTTCTCGCACCACTGCCGCAGCCGCTATTTCAACCACCTCCACCTCTTCTGGGACTTCGGTTGTGCCAGATTTTCAGTCAGGACCACTTAGCCAGCAACCGTATTTGATGGCACCTAATCCAGGCTACACGGGTCTTCCTCCACCAAGTTGGCCTACTCCAGGATGTATGGGTCCCCCTCCTCCACCCCCTCCTCCAATTTCGATTCCTCCTCCGCTTCGCAATTCCAGTCTATTAGTTGATTCAGAGACACCTGGAAGCTCTAGTACATCTCCTCCATCAGAGACTGCATCGGTTCCTAATAGTGTCACAAAAGAAAGATTGGTTCCTGATGGAAAAACAAGGTAAAATTTGGATCTCTCCATAACTAATTTAGTATATTATTTTTCTCTATTAAATTTTATTATGCTATGTGACATGCATATGCTTCATGTGTCTGCTTCTTCTTTAAGTCATTACCACCATCTTCCTCCTCCTCCTCCTCCTAACTAAATTAAATAAAGATGTCCCAAAAGACCAAAACAATTAGTTTCCTAACTTGTCAATTCTTTATGAAATTATCAGTTGGTTACCTTTTCCTCCTAGTTCTCAGAAGATTACAGAGATCATCAAGAAACGATATGATAAACCGTACAAAAAGTTTGGAGATGTCCCTCTTCTGACAAAGAAGCTTTGGTTTAAGGAGTGGAAGGTAAAAGTGTTGGATTATTTATAATGATTGAATAACTTGTTCTTTCTTTTTTAATCATAACTTGTCTTTAATCATAACTTGATTGAATATTGTCCATGTGATTTGAATCTTATAAGTAGCAACTTGATGAGTATGTGCAGAGCCACTTTCTTATTGATGATGATGATGATGAGTTTTTCTGGAGGGCTTTCAAGTATAGGACAAGTAAGCGATTTAGCCAAATGATGTCTGATATCCGTAAGGGTGTGGATACAACCCACGAATGGCTAATTCCTGCTTACAAAAAGGTGTTGGAAAGGTACTGGGAAACAGATGAGAAATGGAAAAATATAAGGAAAAAAGCAAGGGAGAATCGAGCGTCACTCTTAGCTGGTTCTGTCCATTGCGGTGGTTCTATTCCATTGAGCTCAACTATAGAGAGGATGGTAATATAATTTAAGTGGATTTAGATCTTATTTAATAGACATCTATTTATGTAAAATTTTTCTTATTTTGTGTTTTATGTGGAACAGAAGAAGCAGTTGGGCCGTACACCAACCCACGAGGAGGTCTTCAAAGAAACCCACACACTTAAAAGTGACAAGTCTAAATGGGTGGACAAGCGCTCTCAAGACACTCATGTGAGATATAGCATACATGTTAAATTAATGACTTGCTGCCACTTGAATATTTATATGCCCTTTTGTTTTTCTGGTCATGTTTTCCATGGTTTATACTTCCCTCTCACAATTGCTTAATTTAATTAGGTCACAAAGGAGAAGCTAATTACCTGATTTATACTTACCTAGTCATTTTTTCCTTTCTTTTTATAGTGCCTTTATCTTCTTTCCTTTCTTGTTCCATTTTGCTCTTTCTGTTTATTTAATAATAAGTATGAATTATTAGTCATGTGTATATGGTAAATACTAACATTGTACTAGTTAATTAATTAGTAATATATTGGGTAATAATCAAGAATATGACAATGGTAGTGCATGGTTCAGTGAAACTGACAGAAAACTCACCAATCTGTTATGTTGGTTAGGCTTGATTTGTTGAATAATCAAGATTGTATTAAAGAAAATGGTTAGTGCAGTTAGGACCTAATCTGTTATGTTGGTTAGGCTTGATTTGTTGACCAACTCACCAACTCTATTTTGGTATCTCTTATGCATATATATATATTGTACGTGCATGAGACTCAGTAATGCATATATATATATATATATATATATATATTTGCTGCACTGTGATATGCATGGCTATTTGTCTTAATAATAATAATATAATTGATATAACCATTGTGCAACAGGAGAAGTTTATAAAAAAGTTAGCAGAAGTTCAGGCCCAACATGCCGAGGCTCAAGCACAAGGAATGGAGCTACAACCAATTGATGAAGATTTTATTTGGGAGGAAGTGTGTGGTGGGCAAAAGAAGAATCGAGTTTACGGAAAAGGGTCATTCTTTTCTAACTCTATCAAGTCTGGAACCACTTCTGCCAATTCTGTATCTGGAAGAGCACCAAGAAATCAAAATTCTGTTCCTAATTTGCGAGAATAGATTCATAATCTCAATGAAGAGCTTTTTCAGCGTGTTACTCAACAAACAGATGAGCGTATTAGTAAGTTGTTAGCTACACGCTTGGCTCCTTTGGAAAAGACTCAAAAGAAGTTAGAAAAGTTGGAACGGGCAATTGGAAAGGCCAAGAAGGAAAAGCTGAAACAAAAAATATGTTAGCTATTATGAGAAGGTTAGAGCGTCAAATAGTTCTAGTGCAGTTCCACTACCACTGCCACCACCGCCACCCTCAATGTCTTCGGATGAGGACTATGATGATGATGAGGATAAAGATGACACTGAAGACTATAGCTGATAGTTTTAGCATGGTTGAACAATATACTAGGAATTATAGTTGATGATCAATACATTTTGTTTATATTTTGAATTATATTGACTTGCTTGTTTATAGTACTTTTCTTTTAGTTTGATAATACGATGAATGTTTATTTTGTATGAAAATAAGTTTATTTTGTAATTAGAAAAAGTAAAAAAAATTCTATTTTACCTTACAGACGGATTTACAGACGGATTTTCTGTCTGTAATCATGATTTTCCAAAGTTTAAATTACAGACGGAAAATCTGTCGAAAAATCCGTCTGTAATTACAGACGAAAAATCCGTCTGTAATTACAGACGAAAAATCCGTCTGAAAATCTGTCTGTAATTACAGACAGAAAATCCGTCTGAAAATCCGCCTGTAATTACAGACGAAAAATCCGTCTGAAAATCCGCCTGTAATTACAGACGGAAAATCCGTCTGAAAATTCGTCTGTAAGTTTGTCGCCTTCAGGAAATGGAGGGAGAATTTACAGAGGGAATATCCGTCGGTAACTAGTAAAAATCCGTTGGTAATTTTTCGACGGAAAAAATCCGTCGGTAAATAATTTCCGACGGGGCTTTTACAGAGGGACAAAATCCGTCGGTAATTTCGTCGGTAACCAAAAATCCGTCTGTAATAAAGACTAAATCTGTCTGTAAATCTGTCTGTATTTATCCATTTTCTAGTTGTGAAAGTTGCCACACTAGAACATGATTTACAATTTGATCCAAAACCAAAAACAAAGCTAAAAGTAGCAAAGTTCAAAAAACCAGATCGGTCATCGAACCATTCTAGTTACAGGTTTATTAGTTTATTAGTCTAATTGGTCTAACCGTGATTCAACCAGAAAAATCATTTTAAAATAAAATAATAAATAAATTACAAATAAATATCATAAAATATAATTATAGTCTAATATAAATCTTAAAATATCTTCCAAATTTAAAACATTACACGAAATGTCGTCAATCAAATCCATATGATCTTAAATACAATCTCAAAAGTTAAATAGTGAAAAGAAATATCTAAATATTATGATGATTTATCAATCATCAAAATCCACAAGAACTTGTTGCAAATTTGCTTCGGTGGGATCATCTTCACCTTCATTTCCACCCTCTTGAGCAGATGAATTAAGAGATGCAGCATAAAGACCACTACTATCACCGCTGTATAAATCAGCATCAATATTACCTAATAAAATACGCATGTTATCATTATATTAAAAACTAACAATATTCTAATAAATCATCAAAAAATAAACTATAATACTCACGCAATAAGTGCCATCCACATTACTAGGAAGATCAGGCTCTTTCTCTACAACCTCTTCCGTCACCCAAAAGTCAACTAAATTGATGATTTCATAATCAATTGGATCATATTGTATCTTTTGCTTTCTTTTTTTTTCCTTCCTAAAAAATTAAATACGATATATGAAAAATTAATAATTTACACATTTGTTATCATAAAGATTACATATGAAATAATATGATATTGCACGAAACATATATTACCTGAATTTAAGACGCAAATTATAAGTAACATAAACAATGTCATTCAATCTATCGTGCTCCAACTTATTTCTTCTTTTTGTATAAAAATCACCGGGGGAATAGACGACGTACCGAGCTAGAAGAGACGGTCTACCCGTATGGGTTTGGGAGAGGGGAAGGAGGAGGCCGCGGAGACGCCGACAACCACAGACGACGGCGGCGGTTTCGTTGACGAAGCTGGGTTCATAACTAGAAAATGGATTAATACAGACAGATTTAGTCTTTATTACAGACATATTTTTTGTTACCGACAAAATTACCGACGGATTTTGTCCCTCTGTAAAAGCCCCGTCGAAAATTATTTACCGACGGATTTTTTCCGTCGGAAAATTACCGACGGATTTTCCGTCTGTAATTACAGACGGATTTTCAGACGGATCCGTCTGTAATTACAGACAGATTTTCCGTCTTTCGACAGATTTTTCATCTGTAATTTAAACTTTGGAAAATCATCCCGCACTCTGAATACAGACAAAAAATCCATCTGTAAATCCGTCAGTAAGGTAAAATAGAATTTTTTTTAGATTTTTCCATTGCAAAATAAACTTGTTTTCATACAAAATAAATATAAATTTAATGAATACAAATTTTCATCTAACTTATATTCGAATATTTATAATATTTCAAAAAATAAAGAAAATGTAATTGATACATCAACTATAATCCTCAATGTATTTTTCAACCATACTAAACCATACTAAAAGCTGTGTTATTCTCCATACTAAAACAGAAATTGGAAAACGCCAAAAATCTCCATATCAGTTTAGACCTCAGTTACAACAATCTCTCAGGTGAAATCTCAGCTTCTCTTGGGAATCTATGGAAATTAGAAGCACTTGATCTTTCCCACAATCAACTCACTGGAGAAGTCCCTCCACAAGTTGGTGACATGAGCAGCTTGGGAGTGCTTAATCTCTCCTACAACAACCTTCAAGAAAAATTGGACAGCAAATTCTCTCATTGGCCGGACGAGTCATTTGAAGGGAACCAACAACTTTGTGGAAGCCCTCTTGATCACTGCAACCGTGATGATGCTTCTAGCAGAGATCAATCAGGCCTAACTGCATCATCAGTAGTGCTAATATCTGCCATTTCAACACTACCAGCAGTTGCACTATTTATACTTGCATTCAGAGCCTTCTTCAGAAACAAACCAGAACATTTTAAGAGAGACAGTGTATATGCATAGACCATGTTAGCTATGTCAAAAAGTACAAACCCTATTTATACTTGCTTGTTCCAGCTGCTTCACCCATCTTCCAACTCACCAGGGCAACTCCTATGTATTTTAATCTGCAAATGCCATTCAAAATTGCAATTACAAATTATTAGAATTCAAGTATTTGTACAGAAACTGATCATTTTTACCATAACTATTATAACTTTTAAAGCCAAGAAAGTTCAAAAATGTTTGAACAGCATAACAAATACTAACCTCACTCTGAATAAGTTCTTAGCACAGTAGACACATGGTATAAAGTATAAACCCTACAAATATTACCCTCTCTGCAGTCAAATAATTAATCACAATAAGCATGCAAAGTAGCTCAATTCCCACTTCCCAACCACTCAATAATCCGACCAATTTAAGCATGCAAAGTATCTAAATCTTGTGAATTGGGAAAAGGAAGCACATAAAACAAGTTCCGCTCTTTTCCATCTCTCTTAGGAAATTCATCAAACACATGGCAAGCATAACAATGCTGAAGCGAGACAATCTCTCAAGCATGTTCCTCCAACAACAATAACAACACAATTAACAGGGAAATTGAAATTGCTTCTATTGGTGGTAAAATTTATCAAAACCTTCAAAAATTTTAAGTGAAAGATAGCGAGGTTTTAATCTTAGCAAGTAACCTTAAACAAGCAAGTAACTCTAACAAGCAAGTAACCTCAAACAAGAAAAGCTTATACCTTCCTTCTCGTCAATTTTTGTTCAGTCAACTGTCAAACAAGAACATATTCAAATAATTAGAATAAAGCAACAAAATTTGGAGAGAAGAATGTTAGAGAGAAGAAAACTTAACTCAAAAGGTAGGAAAATTTGGAGCCACCTTCAAGCATTGCTATCCCACGTTGTACATCTTGCAATCATTTTGAGTGAACAAGAGCCCACGATAATTACAGGAGACACTCCTACAAGAACTCATCAGATTGCTTCCCAGCCTCAGCAACCTCTCTCTCACACCCCTACACAAAACTCGAGTTATAAAAAGCAGCAAAGGAACAATAAAAAGACAAGGAGGTTTTAATTGTTATCAACAATTTCTTTTGTGAATGAAACCTATCATGCTCTAAGCTATAGCTTTAACTGATTACACAATGATCCATCACAACAGGAAATTGTTTCATAGAAGCTGCAATTCCTCCTCCTTAACTAAAATAACAAAAGATATGTGATTGAATTATATGTGATTTAGAATTGTGACATGACATCATTAGAGAAAATAATGTGACTTAAATTTATTGTATAAAGAGTTAGTATCAATTTTTGTATATATATCAATTTTTGAAAATAGTCACATGAATTTGCAAAGTAACAAGATCTTAAGAAACAAAGTAACAAATAGATGGAGTGTGTGACCTGAAGGAATCGGAGGGGTAAGTCTCCCCAGGTCTTGGGTTCCGGAAGGCTTTCAACTTCCCTGAAATTGGTGAGGAAAGCCACCCTTCCATCTCTGGTGGAGCCCAACCATGTGCCACCGCCGAGCTCAAAATCCAAAAATTTTCACTCAAAATCAGAACCTATCTTGATCAAAAGCAGAGCATGGCAGAAATGATTAAAAACTCCATTTCCATCAAGTCCATAATAAATTGGAACTTGGAGGCTTTATGGTAACCAATATATCTACAAAATAAATTAAAAAAAAGCAACCCAGCTACTAGAAAACATATAATTCAAAATTTAGACAATATATGAATGATGAACAAAATGGCAAAGTCATTGTTTTATTGTTTTCACAGATCACAGATATTTAAAACCAATCATGACACTTGATATATATCAATCTCACCTTAGAACGAGTAAACAATAAAGAGATGCTAAAAGTGTGTGCCATTGCCTCAAAATTTGCAGGGCCATTTTCTACAGAGGTTGCCTGAACCCAGATGGAAGAAAGCAACAGACTCACTTGGTGACTGCTCAATCTAAGAGAACCTAAATCCTAAAACAAATAACCCCATGGTTAGGAACAACCAAGGGTCTCCATTGTTGGACAAGAAAAAATAAATGACCAAACCAACTGATAGATGTATGTTATAAAATTGAATCCAAGAAGAATCAATAAAATTTAAATATGATCGACACAAACTCCATCATATCATATGCTCCCACCATGGCACTATTAAGATAATACAATTAATACCGATAAGTTGAAAATGTCATACCTCTTTTCCATCAGTTAGTGCACGAGTAAAGCTATAACCACGATATGGATGAACAGCATTTTTATCCCCAGTAATTCCTACAACCATGTTTCCTTTTAGCAGTTTCCCATTTAAGTGTTCTGCTTCAGAGAAACTATCATGCTGAATGTGAAAGCTATTACTCTGTACCTTCATAGCCATCTTTGTTTTCTAGTCCAACTAAGGAGAAAACATTGATGTCATAAGCACCATAGAGAAGACACTATGTGCTCCAATTTGTGTTTCACGTCTGGATGAGCCATGGCCACAAGTAATTGATGGAACAAGGCATCAGGGAAAGCCTGGAATAAGTCCAGAAAACACCCTATGTCTTTAGATAAACGAATAAAGCTGAATAGGTAGAAATGTTATTTTCAGTCTATGTAGGAATGCTTGCCTTCTTCTGATATGACACATTAAGGACAGAACTGATTAATTTTGCAGTTTGATAGACATCAGAAATTATTGTTCTGGCTAGGAGGGTAGAAGTAGAAATATTCTCTAAAACCACAGCCATCAAATCAAGAATGGGTCCTACATCCCCAACCTGTTCTACAAAGCACACTACTTCAGGAATTATATTAAATCAAACTATTGGCAGTTCAGTATTTTAACAATCAGGTTCTAAGTATGAGATCTGAAACGGAAATAGAGTCACTATCACCTTCATAATTTGAAGAAAGTCACTAAGAAATAATTCCTGTGTTGCCTTGGACTGGTGACTGCAGGCCAAGATTTCCATCATATGCTTGATAGCCACATCATATATCCCAAGTGAAGCATACCTCCTATAACAATGAAAAGTAAGAAAGTTTAAAGAATCTAGATGCATATGTTCTACATTATTAAACAACCAGAATATGCTATTACTGAAGCAAGTCAAACTTACTGTCCTATATGAAAATGAACATGATCATTGATGTAGCTCCAAGTAGAAGGATCATTATCACACTGCAGCAAGAAGCAGCAGCAAAAGAAAAAAGATAATGCAGTGAAAGGAAACACCAAAAATTGAAAAACCATGAGAAAAAAAGTTTCAACAACAAATTTTAAATCAAACTAATTACTAAAATCAGAAAAAACAAATCTAACTAAACATAATCTAATCAAAACCTAAAAATTCACTAATCAGAAAACAAATTTAACTAAACTAATTACTAAAATCAAACTAACTAAACAAAATTAATTGAACTTAACAGAAATTAAAAGAATTTTGAAACTAAAACCTGGAAGCATTGACTGGAGGAGATGATGGCTGCGACGCTGAGAAGATATGCGAGCCAAAACTGAGTGGGGATAAAAGGAGAGAGAGAGGTGCGGCGGTGGTGGGGACAGACGCTGCTACAGGTGGCACCGGTGTGCTGGAGCTCACTTGAGACGAAGAGAACAGGAGCTTGAGCTTGATTTGTTCTGCGAACGAGAAAGAACGAGAGAGACAGGGGCTGTGTTCTACTGGTTCAGTGTTTAAAAGAGAGGAGAAGAAGGAGAAGGTAGCTGCGGTGGTTAGGGTGGCAGCGGTGGCGCTGTGAGTGAGGAAAGAAGAAGAAGCAGCTCGTGCGACAGAGAAGCTCGTTGAAGGAGAAAGGAACAACTGGTTTGTTCTATGATTTTGTGTGTGTGAAAGGGGTTCGATAGAGTGAGGGTGAATTTAGCTTTAAATTAAAATTTTTCGACGGAAAATTTTAAATTACAGACGGATTTTTCCATCTGTAATAATTTAATAAAATGCAGCGTTTTTGCCTATTTAATTACAGACGAATTTTCCGTCTGTAACCATTTCTCACAGAAAAAAATTAATTTTTTTGACGGAATTATCGACGGATTCTCTTTTTCGTCCGTAATTTATGCTAATTCATTTTTTTTTCGACAAAAAATCCCTCTGAAATTCCGTCTGTATTTCCGTGAGATAAAATCCGTCAGAAATATTCGTCTGTAATAACTAATTTTCTAATAGTGGTTTTGGATTCCTTAGTGCCAGCCGGTTTAGTAGTTTCTCAATAGTTTGAAAGACAATTTTAGAAGGAGGATCGGACCATTTTTTATATTGGTTTCAGTTGAATCGATTCAATTGGCCGGTCCGGTTTTCAGAACATTGAAAGGTAGACATTTTAGCTTTAAAGTTGCATGATTTACAAAAGATTTAATTATTCTGTTGGTCCCTATAATTTCACTAAATTTTTAATTAGTTCCTATACTTTTTTTTTGTTTTCAATTAGATTCCTACATTGCTTTAATTTTGTAGTTAAGTTTTTCCTAGTGTAAAAAATATTAGAGTTAACTGAATATTTTTTCGCAAATTGAAGGTATTTATAATTAAAAACTTAATTAAATCTCTGACCATATTTATTATGGTAAAAATATATGTTAATTTTAACATTTTTAACATGAAAATGATGTAATTACAAAATTAAAAGTAGTGTAAGTCCAACTGAAAAAAAAAAAATATAAAGACCTAATTAAAAATTTGATAAAACTATAAAATCCAACAAAATAATTAAATCTTTATAAAATTATTATCATTCCATAACCATGTAGGACCATAAAAAAACGGGACAAAAAACCAAATAAAACCTTAATAATGCAACACACTCTTCTTTTTCTTTCAATCCCTTCACATAATTGAACATCCATTCACATTTTCATCGCTGAAAATCTCAAAGGAAACCAACGGTCTTGATTGAATTTGACAACCATATTCTTGATCTAGTCCCGCACAGATGATATTATAAGGAGGATGATAGTATGAAGGACCACCCATGGGGTACAATCTATTGTAGTAAGCACCAGCGTACACCATCGGTGGAGGACAACTAGTTTCTGTGTACAAG
>NC_029788.2:17999979-18000452 GCF_000816755.2 Arachis ipaensis
CTGATACCCAAATCCAGTGTCCGCAGGTGCAGGTGCACCCGCGGAACCATGATCCACGCTAACATCACCCTGACTTTTCTTTTTCTTCTTCTTAGCAGAACCACCACCACCACTCTGGCCACCCTTGTGCTCCTGCGGCGATTCACGGTCGCCGGCCGGAGACTTTTCCGGTGAGTTTTGACCGGGTTTTATGTTGCTGCTCGTGCTCATAACTTTGTTACAATTTTGAGTAGTTTTTCCAGCATAAGAATGGTTATCGTTTTCCAACTTGTGTGTGTTGCTCTTGTTCTTGTTCTCTTTGACGGAGATATTTTCCGGCCAAATCTCGGCGTGCTTACCGGCTCTGAGAAGTTTACTGAGAAGGGTTTCAACAGTTACACTTCCAGTGACGGTTACTTTTTGCTGCTGTTGGTCTATTATTGTTGTAAAAACACCTGCACATAGGAAAAAAAAAGTTGCAAGATAATATATTA
>NC_029788.2:18000859-18017389 GCF_000816755.2 Arachis ipaensis
TTAAAAATTTAAATTTTATACATTTATTATAATAAAAAATTTATAAATTAATAACTTGAATATATGTACTAAGAACAAATGTTAATAAAAATAAGAATGTGGGTAAGAAAAAGTAACTGTGAAAGGAAAATAACACTGTATAAATGAAGTCATGCATGAAATCATGGAAAGATGAGAAAGAAGGAAATAAAAGCTGAAACATTGAAGATAATTTTCATGCATTGCACATGTAGTGTGTTGGTGTATATATAGATTATTATTATTATAATAATAATATTGATATTTATATACCATCAATGCTTTGTAGAACCTTCTTAACTTTCCTCGTGCAACCATCACAGTGGATAGAAACTTTCAAGAACCATGTCTGATGAGAAACACATAACAAGAGAAAAATGAGCTTTAGTGGTTGACAGAAGCAGAATGAAGAGTTATTATATACAAAAAGGAACCAAATGAAGCTTGTTAGAATATATTTATAACAAAGCAAACCTGATACTTCAATGGAGGTTTTGAATCCATTAATAGCTAGAAAGGTGGAAGTGTGGTTGTTTTGGGAGATAGAAAGGGAAATTGGAAAGGTTGGAAGAATGAGAGTGACACTGGTGATGCCTTGATGGGGATTAAAGAAAGAAAAAGAGATGGAAAATGACAAGAATGTACTTGGATGGTATTTAGTATTTAGTTATTGAAAAAGTATAGGGAGATAATGAAAATACTAAACAATGTGAATAATAAATATGTCGTATGTTCAATTCAATAAATAGGTAGATGATTATGTTTATTATTTTTAATTGGATAGTTATTTCTTTTGATTTGATTTATTCATGCACATTTAATAATAACTGAATGTTCAATTTATTAGATATGCATATAATTATCTTAATGTTAAAGTTTAACAGATAATTTAAGAGTAAAGTATTTTTTAACTTTATTGAATCAATTCTAAAACTCATTCTTCACGTTATTTACAAAAAAGTCATTGTTATCAAGTGTCTTCATTATTTACTACCCGTTCTTTCTAACCATTTCTATCTAATCAATTCATTTCATCACATCATTTATTGCTCAACACAAAACAACTCAAAATCAATTATGTTACAAGTTAACTTGAATTAGTATAATAATTAGTTTATTAGTCTCTNTTAATCTTTAAGCTATTAACAATTATGCTATTTGTAAATTAGAGTTGGTGATAAAAATTAAATGATATAAATGTAGTAGACAGATACATACAGTTAGATTATTCTTTTTTTTTTCTTTGTCATTTTAATTTAGACGACTCAACGTTCGAGTTAACCATACTAGGTTCTAGCAAATTGGCGACAAGGGTGATCTTTACTAGGTTCTAACAAATGTGTTAAAAATCATAAAATTTTGAAAAAAATGTTGCAAATTTATTTTTGATAGCATTAATTCTTCTTATTTTATTACTTTTATATATTATCTCTCACCCGTTAATTTAGGGGGTATTATAGAAAAAGAAATATAATATGGTTACGTTGATATGTTAATCAGTTAATGCATATTTTATTATGTAGAAAAGAAAAAAACTTTAGCAAGTTAACACTCATTTCAAACAGAGTGTATATAACACTTATGTGATTAATTTATTTTCCCTCATTTTTTCTTGTCTTGTTTATAGGTGTACAAGGCCATTGTTTCATGTGCAAGATAACAAGTTGTTATTTCGTAGGAAGCTATTTGTTACTACTATACATTATTCCAAATGAGATTCTCTATGGCAACTTTATTAACTACATTAATGGATACTACTATCTTATTGACCATGGATTATATAGATACTTTGGTTAAAATTTTGAAATTTATAGGAAGTTTTCCTAAAGCTATTGTTAGCCACATATGGAGCAAAGTTGGATTTGGATGAGGCTAATACCTACAAAGTTTCCCTTCAAAACTACCTTAAATTTTCTTGCATGAATACACACAATTTATGGGCTTTAACGGTCTTGAGTTTGACCACTAATTACCACTCTTTTGGAAATTTTAAATATACTATAAAAAGGAAAAAAATAACTCACAAACAATCAGTTTTGAAATAATTAACGAGGAATGTTAGAGGCAGCAATTTTAGTGTTTTGTAACCATCAATTGGTCATCAATAGTGTTTTTAATAGTGTGAGATTCCATCTAATAATGAGAGATCACTCACTTTTATTTTGATGATTAAGTGCTGACAAAAAAAACAAAAATTGATGCTCCTAGAATTTTCTATAATTAATAGGCTCTTTACTTTTCTAAGGACAAAATCAAATCTATGTAAACAACATACAATGATACCCCTATCCCAATTAGTAGGTGTATTATTTAATATGAATTGGGAAATTGTTTTTTCGTATTATTGTTATTACAATTATCTCTCTTTTCTAGGAAGCATAAGAATAAGAGAAGAAATAAATAATGTAAGACAAAGCAAAAGAGCCAAAACTGTGGGCAATGGTGAAACGAAAGAATATAGTCCTACATAACAATTTAAGCAGAGCCAGAAAGAAGGGGCCCTTGAAATGAAAGCTTTTAGTTTGAACCAAAAACACTTGAAAGCATTTTACCACTTCTCCAAAATTTTACTGCCAAGAAAAGAAAGGACTAGTCACAGCTTCTGAAAGTTAAAGTCCACTAAGAGAAGGAAGGAAGAAGTGACTACTGATTACATCAAAATTGAAGGGTAGAACCGTATAAATTAACATTTCCAATCTGAACCCTTTATAATTATTTTAGCCAATTTAAGATAACCAAAAGCCATTTGAACTTTGCTTAAAGTGTTCTTAATTAGTGTTAGAATATATTAAGATGAATTAATTTTTATTAAAATTATTTAATATATCTAAATATTTATTATAAGATATTATTTTTTTATTATTTTAATTTTTTTAACATTTATAATTAATTTTTTATATTATATTATTTTAGACAACTTAAATAAACATAAATTTTTTTATTATTTTTTCTTACCTTTCTAACAATGAATTTGGTGCATTATCTCCAATGTCTGTATGCCACATCAAAAGGGTCTTCCCCGGAAGAAATTAAAACTAGCAATCATGTCATGCATGTATTTTCACTTCAAAGTGACAGTGACACCAATATAATTTGCACTAAATTGATATATTATTGATATCAAATACTTTTATTTGTACGTACATGTATGATTTTTTTACGATCATAAATAAGTCAAATATTTCTATCGATATAATAATGCAATGCATGATTCATATGATAAATTTCTTCTTCTTTTTACCCAAAAAAATATGAAATTTACTACATTGGAGAAGAGACCGTGGTCTGTGGACATGGACGAGACACAGAAACAGCATTCTATATGGATACATAATAACACCATTTTCGTAGTCCAAAAACTGCATGCACTTTTCCAAAGCATGGCATAAGAATGAGGTAAGCCTTTTTATGATCTTGTAATACTGTAATAGTAATGATACTCCTATATCAATATGGTTGTTGAAGTGAATAAACTAGCCATCAAATTCAAGAGTCAAGAATCAAGCTTCAAGACTCATTAATTTTTTTTGGTATAAATATGAGTATTAAGAGATATATTTATTAGGGCAAGTAAATTAAATAAAATAAATGACAATTAAAATGATCCGCAAACAACTTTCACATAAGGGTTACTCATATACATTTTTTTTTCATAATTCTATGTAAATTGTTCCAGGATGTAGCGGTTTATGAAAATAACAGAAACTATTATAGACTAAGGTGGTTTTCATGCAGCACGTGAATGATCAGAAACAACTACAGGGTGTAACATGAAGGAGGTGAAGCAGGCATAAATCGCTAGACGTAGCAGCGGTTTATGTTAATATGTTCTCCAGGATAATCTGCTAAATCTTGAAGACACTTGTTGCCTATATACCTTTTATAAACATGTGTATAATCCGCTACAGGGTGTAGTAGATTATCCTAGAAAACATATTAACATAAATCACTGCTGCCGGTTTATGCTTGCTTTATCTCCTTCAGAAATCGTTATACCCTGTAGTAGTTTCTGATCATTCACGTGCTGCATGGAAATCGCGCTAGCTTTCGTTTATATAGAATTATGAAAAATGTGTATATAGATAATTTTGATTGCCATTTATTTTATTTAAGTAACTTGCCCTATTTATTATATATGGAGTTATAACGTTAATATTTTAGATGATGAGAAATAAAAGGGAAAAAATAAAAAGAAAAAAATTAATTTTTTTTAATGTTGTTTGAATTAAAAAAAGAATAGATAAAAAAATAAAAGATTTTTTTTTGTTTAAATAAAAAAAATAACATTTTCTTTTTTTTTATATTTTATTTTCCTTCATAGTTTCCTAATCCAAACAAGCAGTAAAATATATGTAATTTATAGACATCACGTAACATACAAAAAATTAAATAGGACGATTGAAATCTTAGGGACAATTTTGGGACTTACCTCAAACGTTGAGGACAAAAACGATACTTTACTCTAAATTATATTAAATACGTAAGGTAAGCATTTTAAGATATTAATATCAGTAATTGTATCAAGATATTAGTAATGATTAAATTAATTTAAAAGTAAAAATTAAATTAATATCATTTAAACCGTAATTTTTTTTATAATAATATACATATCTCGTTTATAAATACGTTTATACTGTAAACGAGATATGTGTATTTTTTAAAATTTCATATATCTCGTTTGCAAATGAAATAGAACAAAATACAAACGTAATTTATTTCGTTTATAAACGAAATACGTTTATAATTATCTCCTTTGCATTGTAAATGAGATAAATAATGTTATGTAAATCGGTAAATACCTCCTAAATTATATATATTGATAAATAAAATATTTAATTTATTTATATAAAAAAGTTTTCATTTTAGTCAAATATTACGCACATAAGGTAAAATTTTTAGTTTCCATAAAAATGACTTGAAACGTGATTTTTAATGCCGTTACTATAGCATTTTTAGGTTGAGGCAACATTTAAAAAGTGTTGCTTAAAGGCTGATAAAAAATTGCTTTTGATCTATGACAATACTTTTGGACTTAAGGCAACGTTTTTAGACGGCATTGCATATGCAGCCATTGCCTTAGATCAAGGCAACACTTTTTTATTTCAAAAGCAACACTGTTGAGAGCAACACTTGGTAAGTGTTGCCTTTGGTTAAATAACAACAATACTTTAAAGATGTGTTTGAGACAACACTTTTGCAGTGTTGTCTCTTCTCTCGTATTTTGGTCACTACTAAAAAGTGTTGCCTATTTGCAATAAAATGCCACTCTTTTAAGTGTTGCTTATAAGTTGGAATTTGCAATCCTTTGAAGTGTTGCCTATTAGTTTTGAATATGCAACCCTTTAAAGTATTGCCTTTTCTTTTGGATATGCAATTGCAACCTATACAGTGTTGCCTTTTCTTTTGGATATGCAACATATACAAGTGTTGCTTTTCTTTTGGATATGCAACCAAACAAGTGTTGTCTAATATTCAAAATATGCAACTAATAAAAGGGTTGCATTTTTGATAAAAATAAAAATTATTTTTGTAATAAAAATACAAAAAAATAAAATTTACAATAAAATTTTTTGTTCATACATGTGTAATTATTTTAATTAATAAATAAATTTGTGTACAATGGAAAAAATTATAAAAGAGACAAAATAACTAATAATAAAATTTTAATTAAAATAGATATTAAAAAGTTCAATTAGTATTTCAAATACATGTTCATCAATAATTCTCAACAAAATAATAAAATTCTTGTCTAACAATAATTGTCATAATAAAATAGTAATTAATATTTATCAAAAAGATGTCAATCTACTTGCATATTTTATATCCATGCTTGACTTTGTTGGAACAATCTGATAGTGTGCGGATCCAAAATCAGTGCCAAATGAAAGCTTTTCGGTAACATCAGAGTAATGGTATGATGAACTCAAAATCCTCTTGCCTCCATTGAGTCCAATAACTGCTGCAGTAGCCATTGTTATACTCCCCTAATAACTATGTGCGAGTAACATCAAAGTTCCCTATTAAATTAAGAATACTCAATAATTCTTAACCTGTGTCAGCTGAAAATACAGGTGTCAGAAAACTCCCAAATTGTTCTAAGTTTTAACCATATGATTATCCATAAAATAGCAAAACAACACTAATAGAATAAAATCAAAGGAACAAAATAATTCAGGATCCATATACTTCAATTTTTTAGTGTAAAATCCATTGAAACAACTTATAAAGTTACAGCATATAAAAGCGGAAATTCCCAAATGAAAAACAAACACATAAATGAATTGGGGTTTAGTTAAAGTTGCATTTAAAAAAAATTGAAACATAAAAGGTGCAATAACGGAAAATGTTACATGGTATGTGTTTGATGAAGTACCTGAGTAAACTGAGAAAGTGAAATGCAATTCAGAAAATGATGATTGCTCCAAAAAGGTATTAGCTTAGTAGTTCTTATTTAGAATCATAAAATTATAAGGAACAAGCTCACAAGAAGAGACTTCACTCACATAATTGTTGGTGTGGAAGGAAATAACGTTGCCACTATATTAGATTTTTCTCTTTTTTTTTTAATGATTATTCTTTTATTATCACTATCATATAAAATTAATTAATTTATGTTTGAGAGAAAGCAACAGAGAAATAAATGACTGAAACATAAATTTGAAGGGAAAAAAATGAAAAGACAAAGATATGAAACAACTCCCTTGACAATTTCTGCCATTCCTGTGAATGAAACAGCAGTTACTAGAGTCTGTTGCAGTGACAACACGCATCACTCTCCAACATATTCACATTATTTCAGCAATGAGGAAAAAATTTTCTTCCTCACAGTAGCACAACGCTACAAAAATAATTAATTAAAAAGGAAAAAAAGATGATTGATTAAAAATAGCAAGAGTGTATTGCAGAAGCCACCATGAAGTAAGATGGCAGAAGACAGAGAAAGCAAAGGCCAAAAATGTTGATAGTCCATTCCCAATAAATGATAAATCACAAAAATTAAAAATTATTGACAAAGAAACAGAATTATTTATTCTACAACTCACCTTAACAGAAGGAATACTCCAATATGCAATTAACTTTTGAAATTGAACTTCTGGAATATCTAAAGGGTGATTTTTCAGCATATCTTCAATGTTGTTATATCTCTCAAAATGCTTTCCCTTGATTCTTGTTTTGTAACCTTTCCAAGCTTCTCGAACACCAGTCATCACCCACTCTTTTCCCTCTTTTGGAAGAATGAACTTTGACTACGAAAAAGTACAAAACAAAAATTGTAAATGACAATTCAAGAACACTAAAAACAAAGACAAAACTGTAGAATAAAACAGCAGCTATATATTTTTACAAAACTACATCTAAACCATACGAAATTGGAAAATTTCAGATCATAAAAAATAGATGAGAAATAAAACACTTATGTTAATATATTTCCATATGCGCTTTTTGACTTTGAGGGGCACAGCTTTTCAACTAGTGTACATCAATGTTATGAAATCACTATTCCTTCCCATTGTTCCAATAAAGTAAGTTAAGTCCTTCACTCTTCTTGGAGTTGGTCCCACTGCTTGTCCTTTATAAAAAGTCACCTCTTCTCTTTCTTCCCAACTTCTTGCATGGATTTTAGCACACCTTGTTTTTTCTCGTGTCCTTCTAGTCTTTGGAGTATCTATAAATATGTGCAATTTAACCATTTAAATGAATTATATAGCTATACATGCTAATGAATAAGTAAAATGATAATTATGTATAAAGTACAGCACCTTTAACATTGTTAGTTTCCATAAGGTAATTGTCATCACCATGAAGAACTGCATCTTCATCATATTCACCAACATAGTCCTCATCATCCGAGAAATCATCATCATCATCATCATCATCATCATCTCCAACTTCATTAGCATTTGCTCCACTATGTTCCTCCTCTCCTTCCACATGAATCCCATTTGTCTCCAAAAATGTATCAAGTGCCATGGCTTGACAACTTGATTTTGTATTTATCTTCCTAAGATTTTGTTGTTTTTCCTGAATAGATCTTTCATTTTCAACACTTGGTTCAAAATGGTCATCTTCTCTTTCCAAATGAATCCCATGTGTCTCCAAAAATTTATCCATACCCATGGTTGGACGCTTTTTAAGATTTTCTGGTTCTTCTTCACTAGCTCTAATTTTCTGGTTCGGCGTACTTTTCATTCTTTTGGAAATTGGGACTTCTTTTTGAGTGCTTTGCTTAGAAGGCATAAGAGTCACTCTCTTTTTTCCATGACCACCAGCCATCATGGGAGAGATAAAATGCTGCTGCTTATGAATTTCTGCTATATTTTTCTACATGAATTGCTTGTTGCTTTGATACTGTTTTACCAGTCTTCTCCGCTTTGGAGTAGTTCTTGTTTCCATTGTATTTCTGAAATAAACAAAATAAACCTATTCTATTAGAACCTTAAAAATAAAAAGAAAATAAAATTAATCAGTTATGCTATAGCTGTTGTATGTCAATAAAAAAAGAAGACTACTATTTAATAGAAATAAACAAAAAGGCATGCCATAAGACACATATATAAAAAAGTAATACATCTTTCATTCCACTTCCCTATTGTTTAATGCAATTAAAAAGTTAAAGTATATACATCCTTCATTCCACTTCCCTACTATTTAGTGTAATGAAGGAAAAAAGTATAAATCATTCAATGCCATCTTCGGAATTATCTTCTGATTCTGTGTTATATTCTTGTGAAAGAAGAACTCCTTTTGAAGCATCTATAACAACTTCATGCAAGTCACCCCTAATCAAATCAATTTCACCATTATCATTGGGTATAGAAGGACCCATTGACTGGTTTCAATTTTTCCACAGTTCAATAATATATAGCTATGGGCTTGGTTTCGAGACTTGTCATCAAGAGAAAAAAGCTCACCCTTCTTTGCTCCCAATGGACAGCCTTTCTTAGGAAACAAAATTGGAAATGAATATGAAATTTCTGCTTCAAAGTCATTAGCATCATTATTCCGGGGTATTCTATTCAATTTTGTTTGAAAACCATCATGTAAATAACGTGAGCAAAAAGTCAAACACTCATCAACCAAGTAGGCCTCCACAATAGATCCTTCAGGACGACTTCTATTTCGAACATATGACTTCAAAGTACACATGTATCTTTTGGGAGGATACATCCACCAAAATTGAACTGGGCCGCCTAGTCTCACTTCATTAGCCAAATGAATAGGCAAATGCATCATTATGTCAAAAAATGAAGGAGGAAAAATCGTCTCCAATTGGCATAGTGTTATCACAATCTCTGCTTCCAATTGATTTATCCCTTCTAATGTGATAACCTTTTGACATAACCGACGAAAAAAAGAGCCAAGCCTAATTAAAGGGATTGCGACCGAATCTGGAAGTATATTTTTGATGGAAATTTGCAGCAAATAATGCAGCATAAAATGGGCATCATGAGTCTTGTAACTAGATACTTTTCTTTCTGCAAGGTTCACGCATCGAGAAATATTTGAGGCAACACCATCAGGTAGCTTTGCTTTCTTCAAGACATCACAAAAAATTGATTTCTCAGCTTTAGTCATGGAGAAACATGCTTTTGCAAACTTCACTTTTCTATGACCTCTTATTTCTTTTGGATGAAGATTCTTACGAATGCCTATTTCTTGCAAGTCATATCGAGCATTTAGGTGGCCTTTTGTCTTACCAGATATATCCAAGAGAGTTCCAAGAATGCTGTCAACTATATTCTTTTCTATATGCATTACATCAAGATTGTGTCTTGATGTGTTATACTTCCAGTAAAGTAAATAAAAAAAGATTGACCTTTTTCTCCATGGACCTTCATTCACCTTTTTTTTTGTCTTCCCAAAGGAATTCTCCATAGAATCTAAGTGACTTAAAACTTCCATGCCCTCTAGCAATGGTGGAGCTTTCCGATGTTCTTCTTTTCCATTAAATGACCTCTTATTAGTTCTCCATGGATGTTCCTCGGGCAAAAAAAACACGATGACCCATATAACACATCTTTCGACTATGTGTAAGATAACTAGAACAAGTCCCATAGTTACAAGAAAGGCAAGCTAGTTTCCCCTTTGTACTCCACCCGGATAACATTGCATATGCAGGGAAATCACTAATTGTCCATAAGAGAGCTGCATGCATTTGAAAAGTTTTATTTCTTGCGGCATCGTATGTTTCTACCCCAAGTTCCCATAACTCCTTCAATTCCTCAATCAATGGTTGCAGTTACACGTCAATATCATTTCCTGGCGATTTTGGTCCTGGGATCAACAGAGAAAGCATGAAGTATCCTTGTTTCATGCACATCCATGGTGGCAAGTTATAAGTCATTAAAATAACCAGCCATGTGCTATGAGATATACTCATGGTTCGAAACAGATTGAATCCATCGCTCACCAAACCAAGTCTCAAGTTACAAGGTTCCTTGGCGAATTTTGAATGTCGATTATCAAAATATTTTCATGATTGACCATCAGCAGGATGCTTTAGCTTTCCATCCTTTTTACGCTATTCCTGATGCCAACTCATATTCTTAGCCGTCTTTGAGTACATGAATAGCCTTTAAAGCCTGGGAATTAGGGAAAAGTGCCGTAATGTCTTTGCAGGAATGTTGTGAGCTTTCTTTGAAGATATGTCACCTTCAACTACCGCAGTCTCAATCCAACAAGAAGTTTCACATTCATGGCAACATGTTTCATTCTTGTGCTCTTTCCAATATAGCATGCAATCATTTGGGAATGCATCAATCTTTTTATAATCAAGACCTAAATCTCTCACCATAGCCTTGGCTTTGTTGAAAGAAGAAGGGAGATTCAAGTTAGGAATAGCCTCTTTCAACAACTCCAGGAGGGAAGTGAACGAGGCATTGCTCCATCCATGTAGACACTTCAACAAGTATAGTCGGATGGTGAAAGATAATGTAGAAAATCCCTTGCAACCAGGATATAGTTCCTTGCTAGCCTCGTCAACCAAATTATAGAACTTCTTTGCATCTTCGTTCATACCTTCTTTTTCTCCCTCAACATCTGCCACATTCCTAAACCTTTCGTCTAGCAAGCCTTCAACGTCATCGCATGAATAAATCTCATCGGTATCACCAGTATCGACATCCATACCAATTACACTTTCCCCATGATTAACCCATCGTGTATATCCCTTGACAAATCCAAAGCATATTAAATCGCTATAAATAGACTCTCTTTGACCCTAAAGGAAGTTGCAACATTTTGCACAAGGACATAGAATTTCCTCTCCTTGAGGATTTCCAACGGAGTAAGCATAGTCCAAGAATCTATTGACACCGTCTCTAAACTCTTGGCTGTCTTGGTAAACTCATCCAGTTCTTGGATGAGTCCTGGAAAAACCTAATTGTTCATAATGATATTACTATTAAACTAAAAACGATTATCGTCTTAAACATCAGCTAAAAACGATTTTCATTTATCAAAATGGAATCTGAAACTTGCTATATATGCACGGTTGCTTAATATAAAATATATAAAAAAGTGCAAAAGAATAACATAAACATATATCAATTAGTATAATAAAAGAGTAAAGATATACAACATACTTTAAGTGTCGATTAAGCTCTTTATTTATAATATTTGAAAGATAAATTTGAGGAATTCGAATACATATAGAATTCTCCTTAGTTTGAATATAAAAATAAAAGATATATTAAGTATTTATCATAAAAGATATAATTATTCTAAAAGAAATATTAATAATTACTTTTGAAAAGATATATTTTAAAATAAAAATGCTTTTATATTTTAATTTTTTAATTAAACAATCAGTATTTTGTTACATAAAAAAGTGCAAAAGAATAACATAAACATATAAAAGCAAATAAGTATAAGATAGAAATATCTTACGAGGTCATGCCGCAACAATTTGCTATATATATTTGCACTTAGTATTCACCAAAGATCCGTAAATATTTTTTTTATCAATCTCCTTCAAGAAAAAAAACCAGAGATTAGTGTAATAGAAATAAATAAAAAAACACACAATAAATTCTGATGACCTTTTGCATTTCTTAATTACAACTTATCTTATTTATATTTTGTAATTATTGCAAGCCGAAGAATTAACAGAGCAGAAAATTTCTTCATTGGTAGCAAGGTTGAATGAAAGAAAAATTCTTAGATGGGTGAAGCATGATTAACAGCCTTACAATGCTAGTCTTGAACAGTAAAAGATGAACCATAAGGGTAGGATTGACAAGACAAAGCTAGAACATCGATATTGGGGTAAAGAACAAAGCTTCTAGAAGATATATAGAAAACCAAAAGGAGAGGAAAGATGAAAGCACGCCATATATACCTCTTAGAACTAGGAGCTCAGCAAAGAATGAGTAGAGGTTCCTTAGTCTACATCTTGGTCAAGAGTAATAGGTTTCTTTGCCTTGTTATTGTAGTTTTATGTGGTTTTACTTGGTGCTGTAGGATAAGCCATATAATAAAGATGATGATCTTATAAAGGCCACATCTTTTGAGGTTATATCAACCCTAAGGGATGTTTTTAAAACAAGTTCCCTTTGGACAGACCACATCCAGACTTACACTAAGGTTTGGATCTTTCTCTATATGAGTTTATTAGGGAGAGGAAATTGGAGTTATCCTTTGTTTATGTGGCACTATTTATTTGCATCAATTACTTTCTAGTGTCTCATGTTTAAGTTACTTGACTAAATGAATCTTTTCTTAATATTGTAACAAATCCAATGAATTGATCTATCACACCATCTTGTCACATGGAAAATAGTTATTATCCATCATTTTTGATAATTTTACTGCTAGTGAACCGAAGTGGTAGAAGGAAGAAATATGAAAGGTTTAGTGAGGAACAAAAATGTTTGGTAAAGGGTGGGTAAATTATTATTATTCTCATTAACCACATATTAAATTCCTTGAAAATGTACCTTTTTAATATGTTTTTAATGACTAAAACTGTTAACATATAGACATATACACCCATTGGAACGGGATCAGAATGTTAAGTGAGCATTATTCTACAAAACCACAATGGATTAGCAAGATTTGAGAGTTCCCTTGCTCCCCAAACTTAATGACTAATTTCTCATCTGAACCTGTTCTACACCTCTAATAACCATAATCTCTTTTATTTCTTCTTGCTAATTAACTAATTCCTATCCAAGGCCCAGGTTCCTTTTAACATAATTAACCCCCAACCTCAAATTCAGTTGTTGCACATGCTTTCATTTTTCTTTGTCCTATTTGCTTTATTGTACAATATTGAGAACCCTAAAAATGTGATAGCTTTCACAATTTTCATGTATTCAGGAAGCATCACTCAAATTCAAATAATGAAAAAATAAGTATATTCGCTTTTTTCCCACGCTAAAATAAGTATATGATTGTATATGACTGTATATAAAAATTTATTAACTTCTTTGTGGACTAATTCTTAATGCATATTGAATTATTGATGCATCAAGAATAGCAAGTGGCATATATGTATATATTTATTTGTTTGATTTATCTTGTGCTTCTAGAATCTAGAGTGAAAAAATTGGACAATACCTAAAAAATATTTGAAGAAGCTATAACAGAAAGTGACTCACTGACATGGAAAATTTCTCAACTATCCATATAGTACATATTTTCTTAATTCTAGAATCAGTATCATTATCAAGATTGGAAAAAGAATCAAACTTACTTTATGGCCTTTGATGTTCACTACTAACCTGTGAGGCAAGTAAAGTTGATACTGATTGACAGGATAAACACAGAGATATTCTTCAAAGTTTGCATACCAAATTTGAACTCCTAATTTTTTTAGACAGTATCTGTGTCTAAAAGGAAAATTGTTAACACAAATATTTCTACCTGATAAAATAAATATGCATATAGAATAAATTGTGAAATTCCCACTAGCCATTCATGAATGTCAATTCAGAAATTAGGTGCATTTCATTTGAATTCTAATCAGAAGATGACTCATGACTGTATATGACCTTTGTGTTTGTGGATTGATCTGCACTCACAATTGAAAATACTTTGTGAGTGCAATCTAGTTCACAGGTCAAACCAAGGGTGTATAATTCCCTTGCATAACAACTTACAAACTTCAAAATCTAATTTAGAAATTTCAACTATAAGAAAATAAAGAGATATCTTTTGGCATGGTAAGATGTGAAGTTTATTGAACTTACTATTAATGAAGTTATTGTTCTCCATGTTGCAACAAATCAGTTCCATGAGACTGAGCAGCTAAGAGGTCTTCCTTCATTCAACTTGGAACTACAAATAAAAATGGGTTATATTTTGAAATATTTATAAAGATATGATAAATGAAGAACATATGTTTCTGACCCACTTGTGACAAAGACAAAGGCGATTTACCAATACACGGCATTCAATAGTTATAAAAAATTCTTCCCAAGGCTATGACCGATCGCTAGCATAACAAAGTAACCAGCATTTGGTTTAAATCAAGTTTACCCTAAAATTCCAACAGGTTAACCCATTTTTTTCAAGACTAGTTATCTTGGACATACCTAAATGCATTTCCACATTCCCTCTAACAATATCACATCCAACCACAAGAGAAAACAACCAGATTTTATGTATTTAAATAAAAACCGAAAACAAAGGTAAACACGACATTTATCTAAGCTACATCCCCAACACAGAAAGCTAGCAGGGTATACCAAAGGATCTAGAAACAGCAGCTATCAGTTGATTAGGCCATAATTCTCAAGTTTTAAGACCCTTCCATAGAAATGGATCTCAAGCATTTTTAGAAAGTTGACACAAACTTAGTATTACAAGTATAAGTATTATGATTCAAAACTAATGCACACAGTGACAGTATAGTTGCCTCAACACTAATGCACACAGCAACAAGTTTCATATAACTAAAAATTAGGATTCAAAACACAAAAATAGAAAAAAAAAAAACAGAGGAAAAATCATGAGTACCTGCAGAACAAAGATCAGCGGTGATGAACTCTAGCAGAAGAACACTGGCAAATTGGAAGAGATCAGAGCTGAACGGCAAGCGAAACCTAGAGAAGCTCGAAACAACAACATTATTACCAAAAACCCTATAATAGCAACATCAACATTATTAAAATTAGGATTCAAAATGAAAAAGGAAAAGGAATAGGCAGAATCATAGGTACCTGCAATGATGAACAAGCGAGAAGAAATGATCGAAGCTCGAACTGCTAGTAGAGACGATTGAAGGTCAAACGCGAACAAAGTGGATCGAATCTCGAATGGGAGCAGAGAAGATTGAATCTCGAACTGTGAGCAGAGAGAATCAAAGCTCAAACGCGTGTCAAGATCTCCATTGCCATCCTCGAAGAGAAGAAGCCGAAGATGAAGATGATTTAGGAAACTATCATTTGCATGCACAGATCTACAAGGAAAACGAGAGATCACCTTACGAAGTGTGCTATCCTTAGGGAGAAAGCTCCCAATGGTTTTCCCATACACTTCACAAGTTGAGAAATGAAAGAGATGCTTGGTGTGTTTGTAATTTCAAAAATTAGGGTTGGAGTTTTATTTCAGTAGAAGGTGAAGATGATGAATTGAATTGGGTTTTGTTTTTCTTTTTTTTTTTTAGTTAAAGTGGGAAAAAAATAATTTTTGTTAAAATGTTTGGAGGGAAGATTATAATTTTAAGAAAAAATATTAATTTATTTTAGGTAACATTTATAAGTTGATGTTTATTAAAAATTTTAAAGCAACTTTTATAAAATATAATATATGAATACAATAAATGTTGTCTATTTAATTTATTAAAGCAACATTTTTGTTATGTTTTTTAATTAACTAAAAAGGAACAGTTATAACATGTTGATTTAAAAAAGTTGCAATAGTTTTATTTTTTGCAACAAATATTAAGAGTTGCTTTTTATTATTTTAGACAACACTTTTTAAGTATTGTTTAGAATATATATTTCCATAGATCAAAATTGTTGTAGTGCGTAATGCCACTTCCCATTCAATGCTCATACATATATTTATTAAAGGTCCTTGTTTCTATTATTATAATCTTAAAATTTCTTTAAAAAACAAATTAATTAAATCCTATTTTATTTAGTATTTCCTTTGCCACACAACAACTATCAAGTAAAATTGTTTTGTTCAAAATAGTTAAACTTCTTAATATTTATTATCTTTTGTTTTTTTACCCTTTAAAAAAAGACACTACAACAATTCATAATTTCAGCGGCCATTTTTTAGAAGCGGTGAAATACAATTGCCATCGCTGCTACCCATCTTTTCATATACCAGCAGTATAAAGCAACTGCCTCTAAAACACAAATCCGACGGCAGTCATTATATTTGCTCCACGGCATTTTAAGAAATTCGCGCTATTACCCGCTGAACCTGCTTAATTTCTTTTTCGTTCGCACTTCTCACTAGCTCCACTAGCCACTACTATTAAATATATATTATATTTTGAAATGCAATGTTTATATTATTTTGGTAAATTTTTCTTTTTTTTTTTTTGAGGTGTGT
>NC_029788.2:18017423-18021414 GCF_000816755.2 Arachis ipaensis
AAAGCCTTAGGAAATAGTTTATAGATAAATTTGTTTATTTTAAAAAAATAAATACTACAGGTATTGCGGCAGTTGAAAAACGCCACAGAAATCTTCTTTAATTTCTTTAGCCTTTTTGCATTGGTTCAAAACCGCCATAACTGTCCAACGTAAATTTCAAAATCATGTTTTGCGGCGGTTGCCTAAACCACTGCCACACATTGCACTTCCTTCTTCAAGCACATAGTGGCGGTTTCAAACCACCGCAATTTGCCAAGTGGCTCTTGCGGTGGTTATTGCAACAGTTCTTCAAAACCGCCGTCGCTACCGTGCCGATGGTTGACCTGGCTGCGCTTTGAGTACCGCTGCGACCCGAAAATAGCGACGGTTTAAACCGCCGCTAATCACCTAAAAAACCACCGCCACTTCTCAATAAATAAAATAAAATTAAATAAGTTATGATAAAAAAAATTATAATAACTACTACTCAACATGACTCACTCTTTAAGAGGAGGGTAACTGCACAAGTGCATATAGATTAAAACTAGGGGTGTAAGTTACCGAACCAAACCGAAATTTACCGCAAAATCGAACCGAAATTTACAACAACCGAATAAAAACCGAAAAAATCGGTTTTTTTGGTTTTTTTCCGAAGTAAACCGATCGGTTCGGTTCGGTTTTCGGTTGGCTCAGTAGAAACCGAACCGAACCGAACCGAACCGCAGAAGTGGTTTAGTAATACATTAAAATGGATATTTTAGACTTAACAAATGTGTTTGTTTTATGTTTAGTTGTTGGAATGAGTTGAAATTGTGTTGAATTTGAATGTAATGTAATATTATTTCAGTTTATTGGTTGTTTTGAACATCATTTTACTAAGATTAATTTTCTATTAGTTAGAATTTAAAAACCAAAAAAACCGACCGAACTAAACCACTTTTGGTTCGGTTCGGTTCGGTTCAGTTGTTGCGCAAACAGCAAACCGATTGGTTGGTATTATGTAAAACCGAATAAATCGGTTCGGTTGGTTTTTGGTCTAAAACCGAACCAAACCGAACCGATAACACCCCTAATTAAAACAGTTATCTCTCATTATTTTTCTATCTTATTTATTTTTCATTTCAATCTCTTCTACCAACTTTTTTTGAGTACTAATTACACGCCAAAAATTTAGATTATTCATATTATTTTAATCGTAATTTTTTTATTGATATTATTTATCCTTCGTTTGAAAAAAACACTTATCTCGTTTACATTGTAAACGAGATAAATCATGTGATATAAATTGGTAAATACGCTATAAATGACATATTTTAGTAAATAAAATAATTAAATTATTTATTTGAAAAAAAGCCCACTAAATTTATTTATGAACAAATTACAGAAAATTCGAGTGATAGTTCCAATGGGTGTGTATTTTGAATTGGTGTTGTCTGACCTTACAACCAGAAGCACCATTATAGATGGGCTTTTGGATGAATTTTTTGGAAGTTGCTTTTGTGAATATACATGCACTTTATGTATTTTGTTTTTTCTATTATTTATTCGATTACAAACTTTAATAAAAATATATTCAAAATTAATGTCTTGAATTATCTTATTAGGTAATAACTCAACACGACATCGACCAAGGTCTGTCACCACTACTTCACACTCTGTGGATGAAAAGAAAAAACAATGTGTCAATATTAGCGGTATTAGTAATTTAGCTAACACAAATAGAGCATATAATAGCCCATATCATCACACAAGTCAACAATAGCTTTAACAAACATCAAACAATATTCACTAGTTACAAAGCCAACTTATATTGCTAATATGCTTAGATTTTTTTTAATATTTCATAATTCAAAGACCGATTATTTAATTTTTTAATTGGTCTACTAAAATAATCATTCTAATATGCTATATAATTATTATAGATGAATTAGAGTACACAAACTGATCTAGGTTGCAAAAGGATACAAGATTGAAGAGAAAGGCTATGCTACTTCAAGAGAAGCATGATAAGATAACTACGATAGCTTATAATTATCACAGAACTAAATTTCACTTCTTCTACTTTGCATCCTACCTTCATAATATAGATTTATAATTCAGCTAGTTCAAAAATTTTACCAAATCATGATACTCTCGGTAAGTAATACATCAATGTAAGGGCATCTTTCAAACATGATAATAACATGTAGCAATATTACCAGCATAGCCAGTAGCAATGGTAACATAAAGTAGTTGCAATGGTAATATAACGTAGTTATTGATGACTTCTTGGTAAAATAGAATGACTTCTTGGTAAGATAGAAATCATTTGCAGTTATTTTTTTTTACGGACAACATGATTTTTATTGTGAACTGCAACAATATCATTGCCAAATACAACGTGACTCACTTTAGAAGGAGGGTAAACTGCACATAGATTAAAACAGTTATCTCCCGTTCTTTTTCTGTTTTATTTATCCTTCATTTTAATCTCTTTCACTAACTTTTTTTAGTACTAATTGTACGCTAAAAATTTGGATTATTGATATTAATTTTAATCATAATTTTTTTATTGATATTATTTATCCTTCTTTACTGTGTAAACGAGATAGGTATTTTTTTCAAACTCCAAATATCTCGTTTGCAAACGACATACATGCAAAGCAAAATTTGACTTATCTCGTTTACAGTGTAATACATCAATGCTGTTAGAATATATTAGGATCAATTAGCTTCTATTAGAATTATTTAACATATCTGAATATTTATTATAGGATATTACGTCTTTATTATTTCGATTTTCTTAATGCCTATAATATTCTTTTATATTGTATCATTCTACACAACTTGAATATATACAATTCTTTTCTCTACTACTTTCTCTTACCCTTTCTATATGGTATTCGAGTCATGGTATCCTCCTTGAAGAGGATAAGTTGATTTTCTTCTAATGAAATCATCGTATTTTTTATACTTTTCTTCCGTGCCATTTTTTTCTTTCTCTTTTGTCAATGCTTTGATACTTTTCTTACTTCACTGATTAGCTCATCCACTGCTTATCTATTCTCATGGTGAAATCATATAGTTTTCGCTTTCCTTTTGGCAGTTCCGTCTGCACCTGTTCCGTCAGTTTATACAGTTTTTTTCTCTCTTTATTTTGTTGTTTTAAATAAGTTTCAAACTCATGTTGTCACTTGAGTTTGAGGAGAGATGTTAGAATATATTAGGATCAATTAGCTTTCATTAAAATTATTTAGCATATCTGAATATTTATTATAAGATATTACGTCTTTATTATTTCGATTTTCTTAGCACCTATAAATATTCTTCTATATTGTATCATTCTACACAATTTGAATATATACAATCATTTTCTCTACTGCTCTCTCTTACCCTTTCTAACAAATGCAAAGGCGTCTTACAGATATGATGATAACATGTAGCAATATTACCACCATAGCTAGTAGCAATGATAATATAACGTAATTTCCTTTTGAATCTAAGGATACATTAAATTTTTTTATAATATAAGATAATTGATGTATTATCTCTAATTATTACAGGGACAACTACATCTAATTCAAATTTACTAACCAAAGTATTAAAAATAATGTGCATAATTGATAAGGGAAGACACTTGAGACAAAAAATCATTTTTGAAGGAATTGGCTATAAATCTTGTAAGAATTTTTGAAGAAGTTGAGGATATTATTGAAAACACGACAGTAGTAGATAATTTTATACAAATTGAATACCCAGTCATATTCGATGTTGATGAGAATACAGATAATTTAAGATGTAGCAATATCAACACTTTATTATTTACTATTGTTATGTTTTTTGTAAACAAAAAAAATTATCGATTAGCGTACGAATTTTTAAGGGGTAAGTACGATTTTGGTCCCTTAAGTTTAGTGCCAGAATCGAATTCGTCCCTCTTGTTATTTTGCAATTAAAATCGTCCTTAATGTTGCATTTGTATTTAACTTCGTCCTTTGTAATTAAAATTTTTTTAATGACAATTCTACCCTTC
>NC_029788.2:18024765-18083170 GCF_000816755.2 Arachis ipaensis
ACACTGTGTTTTCGTTTTTTTTTAATTTTATAATTATTATTATTAAAATAGGAATAGGGGTAGTTTAGGAATAAAATAAAAAATTTTATTAAAAAGGACGATTTTAATACGAAAAAAAACATTAAGGACGATTTTAATTGCAAAATAACAAGAGGGACGAATTCGATTCTGGCACTAAACTTAAGGGACCAAAATCGTACTTACCCCAATTTTTAAAATTTTGACAAAGATATGGTTATATATTATATTTTTTGTATTTGAAGATTTATTGTAATTCTTATTATTTGATTAGTGTACATATAAAACTTAAACCTTGGTCTTGGTACAATAAAACTGTATTATATGATCTCATCTTTTTAATCTATAGATTGCGGTCATTGATAATTTTTTGTAAATATTATTTTTATACTTCACATGGTGAAAAAAAGGTATATTTTTATATAAAGTATTTGTTGCAGATATAACTGAAACAAAATTTACTATCTTTATGATTATTAAATGTGATAGACATTGGTGACCCATAATTTTTTTGTCGGCATTGCAATGTTATGTTGTGGTATGAGAAGAGATCAGAGAAGTTCAAAACAGGATCCAATATTGAGTTCTCAATATGTTGTATGTGAGGGAAAGTACAACTGCCTTTTTGCAATGTCCACCTCAGCTCTTACAAGATTTAATATTTGGAGCAGACCAAAGAAACAAACACTTTAAGGATAATATAAAAACTTATAATAGCATGTTTTGCTTCACATCCCTAGACGGTAAAATTGAGACTTTCATCAATGATGGGACAGATTCTCCCCAGTTCATTGTGAGTGGACAATATTACCACAGAATTAGAAGCTTGGTGGTGTGGAATTTAAAATCCACAAACTAACCGGCAAGTGCACCGGGTCGTACCAAGTAATACCTCAGGTGAGTGAGGGTCGATCCCACGAGGATTGAAGGACTAAGCAACAATGGTTAATTGATTTACTTAGTTAGGCAAACAGAAAATAATGTTTGAGAGTTCAAAGACATTAAACAATAGCAAGAATATTAAAGAAAGGCAAGTAAATAAGTTGGGAATAAAATATGGAGAAACAGTTAAGGTTTCAGAGTTATCTATTTTTCGGATTGACTTTTCTTATTAACTATTTTAATCATGCAAGATTTAATTCATGGCAAACTATATGTGACTAGACCCTAATTCCTTAGACCTTTCTAGTCTCCTCTAAAATTCATCAACAGCCAATTCCTTGGTCAATTAATTCCAATTAGGGGGTGAAGTTTAATGCTAGTGTATAAGCCACAAAAATCCTAATTACCCAAATATAAAAGGATTATATGTCACGTATCCCGTTAAATTCAGATAAACTAGAAATTTAGGAGAAGTTGTTTTTAAGTTGTTGTTCAAGTAAAGAGCTTTTCCAAGTTATACAAGAACGCAATTAGAAAGAGGGTCTTACTTCCGTTCCACCCAAATTCATAAAATAAAGAGCAAAACAATTCTTGATATATAAATCAAAACATGAATTAAAATAGAAAAACAATAAAATCAATCCATACAATAGACAGAGCTCCTAACCTTAACAGTGGAAGGTTAGTTCCTGATGGTTCAGAGTGAAAATAAGGATTGTAAATTGGGCTGAGGTGGAATGAAAAGTTAACTAATTCCAATTCCCTTTTATATCTAATCCTAATTAATTTAAAATCTATCTTCTAAAACTAAAATAATATCTTTTCCTATTTTTAAATAAAATAAAGTTTAAATCAGAATTAATTAAAGCAATAAGCATGTCTTCACTTGATGGATGGGGACCACTTGCTTCGTAGGGTCCACGCTTAACTTGGAGTGGGCATAACCATTCTTGTGTGAATCTCCCTTGAGTCTTTGCTATGCCTTGGCTCTATCTGTGTTTCTGGGAAAAAAACTGAGTCGAAACTCGGCCTGAAATCGCTCCCAGCATTTTCTGCATGTTGCACATGTCACGCGTACGCGTCAGTCACGCGTACGCGTCGATGGTCTTTTCTGCGTGTCACGCGTACGCATCAAGTACGCGCACGCGTCGCTGAGCAACTTCACTTTTCACACGTACGCGTCAGGTACGCGCACGCGTCGCCATGGGTAGCTCCGAATCACGCGTACGCGTCGCTCCTTGCTAGTCAGCTCCTTGGTTTCTTCTCTTTCTCTGTAGAAACTCCATCAAATCCATTCGAATGCCACCTGAAATAAACAGAATTGCACAAGACTCAAAGTAGCATCCATAGTGGCTAAAAGATATTTAATTCTTGATTAAATTCAACGAATTACATGCAAATTCACTAGGAAAAGATAGGAAAGATGCTCATGCATCACAACACCAAACTTGAATTGTTGCTTGTCCCCAAGCAACCAAACTAATATAGGCTTAGAATGTGAATTTGCATGAGAATGAGAGTTCGATTATGCTCATGTCTCTTATTATAGTGGGGTTTATAACTGCAATCCTGAATAGTTTTGGCATCTCACTCTCCTTTGAATCAGAAGGATGTCAGTATCATTCAGAATTAGAATCCGGATAATATTATGAATTCTCTGATCTTTTGTAGCTTAATTTAACCCTTAAACACAGAAATTTTTCTTTTCTTTGGTGCTTTGCACCTTGAGCCTAGCCGTGACTTTAAATGTTTTGTCTCAAGCTTTACTTGACACAGAAACACCACAAGCACTTAACTGGGAAACTCTTTTTGGAGTTTTGATTTTTCTTTCAGCTGCTCCTAGATAGTGGTGCTCAAAGCCTTTGGCATACTCTTCTAATTGCAATTGATATCGACTCTAAATGTTTTGTCTCAAGGATTACTTGACACAAGAACACCACAAGCATATAACTAGGGAAACAACTCTTTGAGCTTTTAATCATGTCTGACCTCCCTAGTCATTGATGCTCAGAGCCTTGGACCTTATTTTTTTTTGTTTTTTTTCAATGCTGTTTCTTTTGCTTCAAGGATTAAATTTTTGTTTATTTCAGAGAAGTCATAATAATTCTCTAAATCCCTGTTCCTTGTACATCAATATTCTTTGATTCAAATTTAAATATGCACTGTTCATGTCATGCATTCAGAATCACATAAAATACCACCACATTTAAGTGAATAAGACTACTATTCAATATAAACTCAATTTCTCAAGCAATATATCACTTCTTTTTCTTTTTCTTTTTAGATTCAAGTTCAGTGAGCGGTACATGAGGCAAATAACAGAATGAAAATAATTCTAAGAACTGAAAGTACTAATGATCATGCAGGCAATCAAAACAACAGAAAACAGAAAACAACAAACTAAGAACAGAAGAGAAATAGAATGAAAGGAACTTAACCACCTCAGTTATGCTAGTGGCCATCTCATTCCTCCATGAAGAACATTAATCTCCCTTTGGAGCTATTAAAATAAGCAGAAAAGCCATAAGCGTAGCGACAATACCAAACTTAAATGTTTGCTTGTCCTCAAGCAAAGAAGAACTGAAAACAAAAACAAATAGTAAGATGAAAGAATAATAAAAGGATAAAAGAACAAGAGAGAATTAGGATTGGGGGGGTGGATGATTTGAATTCAGGCGCTGAGGGGTTTAATTTGGGCATTGCGTGCGATGCGTACGCGTGGATCGCGCTAATTTCAGATGATGCGTGCGCGTTAGGCACGCGCACGCATGGATGGCCATTTGGGAAAAGACGCGCACGCGTCAGGGACGCGTACGCGTAATCAACTTTGTGGCTCCAGCACACTTCCAGCCCCAAGCCATCACAACTCTCTTCCCAAACACTCATTGACGCTGTTTTTCAAGGTCACGTGTACGCGTCCGGGACGCGCACGCATGGGTGGCCATTTGCACAAACGACGCGCACGCGTCAGGGACGCGTACGCGTGATGCGACTTATATGCCCAGCATGGTTCCAGCCCCACTCCTGCTCAACTCTCTGTCCAATTTTATTTTGGTTAAATTACATAGTTAGTCCCTACACTTTCAGTGAAATTGCAAATTGGTTCCTATAGTTTAAAAGCTTATAATTGGGTCCCGAAAAAAAAATAAAATTTGTAATTAGGTCCTCAATAACGTTTATCATAAAAAATACACATTTACCATAATGCGCACTTCTTCTTTTTCCTTTTCTTCCATTATCCTTTCTCTTCCCCTCTTCTCCTCTTCCCCTCCCTTCTTCACTGGCAGCCATGGCCATGGCATCAACCACCACAGCAGCTTTCTTTTTCTTCCCCTCCCTTCCTCTTTGCGAATTCAGTTCCTCTTCAATTAGGATCACTCATTGGCATAGATCTCATTTTAATTGGTTACAGACAATTAATTGAGCTTCTTTTATCAAAGTAAATCTAATTTCTAAGAGTACTAAATAAAGAATAAAAGGAAGCCATCAGAAAATAAAGAAGCAAAACACCACTATACTTAATTCACACAAAGTGAAGTTCTTCGATTTGATCAAATTGTTGGTCTTAACATTGAAAATTATTGTCCTTGTTCACATTGGATCAGAACAAAAATAGATCAAAACCAATCATCATAACAAATTGAAAATCATCATAATCAGAATTAGAAAATCAGTACCAATTAGAAATCAGAAGGAAAAAAGTTCTGAAAAAAATCAAGAACCAACACCTAGGGCTCCATTCTAGATGCATACAAATAGTGTAGGGAGGACGACACGGTGGGCCCAGATAGCGAAAACAGGGACTACATGGACACGGTGGCTGCTGTGCATGGAGGATGACGACAGATCCTCGTGCGTGGAGAGACAAGGAGTGGAGGAGCGGCGGCTACTGTGTGTGGAGGATGACGACAAAGGGGGAAAGAGAAAGAAAGGACCGCGCCGGGGAGTGAAAAAGCGACGAGGAAGGGCCGCCGCGAGGGTTCTGTCTGGCAACGTCAGGAGTTGAGAGGATGACGGCTTTGTGGAAGGTGGGAAGAGGAGTTTCGGCGCTGTTGTGGATTGTGGAGTGATCGAGTGTGGAGAGTGGAGAGGGCGGAGAGTTACTGAATGAGAGGGCTGGGGTGGGAGTGGGGTGGGTTAGGGTTTTTTGGTCATTTTTAAATAGTTAAATTATAGTGTTGGTCCCTATACTTTTACTAAAATTGTAAATTAGTCCTTACTGCTAAACACGTGCAACTCACATGTCTAAAATAGCAAATATGCTGAGGAATATTCCGTTAAATCAAACGGTGTTTGAACGGTAGGGACCCAATTACAAATTTTAATTTTTTAGGGACCCAATTACAAACTTTTAAACTATAGGGACCAATTTGCAATTTCACTAAAAGTGTATGGACTAACTATGTAATTTAACCTTTTATTTTTCACGCACACACACATGACGCGTACGCGTTAGCGACGCTTGCGCGTCGTGTGCTCGTTTTTTTTTTTTGTGTCGCCTAAAGTGTTCAGTTCCTGTTATAAAATAGCTGCATGATCAGAAAAACAGTAAAAACTCAATAAAAATCAAATAAGTAATAAAACTAATACTACGAAAAATAACTAAGGATACGAAATTATCGGGTTGCCTCCCGACAAGCGCTTCTTTAACGTCACTAGCTTGACGGTCAGTTCTGCTAATTCAGCAGATGAGCGGACCTCTGGCGATCGATCTCGCCTCCAAGGTAGTGCTTCAACCTCTGGCCATTCACTGTAAATTTCCTATCAGAATTCTCTTTCTGTATTTCCACATAACCATATGGTGAAGCTCTAGTAACCACAAACGGTCCTGACCACTGGGATTTCAGCTTCCCGAGAAAGAGTTTGAGCCTTGAATTATACAAAAGCACTCTCTGTCTTGGCTCAAAGACTTTGATGGCAATCTTCTTGTCATGCAGTAACTTGGTTCTCTCCTTATAGAGCTTGGAATTCTCATAAGCTGAATATCTGAATTCATCAAGCTCATTCAACTGAAGCATTCGCTTGATTCCTGCAGCTTCTGAATCAAGATTCAGATATCGGATTGCCCAGTAAGCTTTATGCTCCAACTCAACTGGCAAGTTTGCCATAGACCAACTGATAAGGGGACATGCCAATAGGAGTCTTGTAAGCTGTCCGGTATGCCCAGAGAGCATCATCAAGCTTCCTAGACCAGTCCTTTCTTGAAACACTGACGGTCTTCTCTAGAATCCGCTTGAGTTCCCTGTTGGAAACTTCAACCTGTCCACTTGTTTGAGGGTGATAAGGGATTGCCACTTTATGACAGACTCCATATCTCTGCAGAAGAGAGTCCAGCTATCTGTTACAGAAGTGACTTCCTCCATTACTAATGAGTGTCTTTGGGACACCAAACTGGCTAAAGATATATCTCTGAAGAAAGCTCATTACCACCTTGGCATCATTGGTGGGTAGAGCCACAGCTTCCACCCACTTGGACACATAATCAACTGCCACTAGAATATAGTTCTTTGAATGTGAGGGTGGGAAAGGTCCCATGAAATCAATACCCCACACATCAAATAACTCAACCTCAAGAATCTCCTGTTGTGGCATTTCATGGTTGGCAGGGAGATTTGTGGCTTTTTCACATCTGTCACAGTGCTTCACAAATGCTCTTGAGCCTCTGAAGAGAGTCGGCCAGTCAAACTCGCTCTGAAAGACCTTTGTAGATGACCTTTCACCACCAAAGTGGCCTCCATACTCAGAACCATGATAGTGCTAAAGAATCTGCTGTTTTTCTTCATCTGGAACACATCTCCGGATGATTCCATCTGAAGACCTTTTAAAAAGGTATGGTTCTTCCCAAATGTAGTACTTTGCATCAGTCAATAGCTTCTTCACTTGTTGCCTATTGTACTCCCTTGGAATAAAATTCATGGCCTTATAATTTGCAATGTTTGCAAACCATGGAGCTTGCTGAATGAGGAATAATTGCTCATTTGGAAACGTCTCAGTCACAGCTGTGGGTGGTTGTACTTCTGCCTCAGGCTCAATTCTGGAGAGACGGTCAGCCACTTGATTTTCTGACCGTTTTCTGTCTTGTATCTCAATATCAAACTCCTGAAGGAGTAACACCCATCTGATTAATCATGGTTTAGAGTCCTGCTTGGTTAGAAGGTACTTCAAAGCAGCATGATCAGTATAAATAATAACCTTAGAACCAAGTAAATAGGACCTAAACTTATCAACAGCATACACAACAGCTAATAATTCTTTTTCTGTAGTTGTGTAATTCTTTTGGACATCATTAACACACGACTGGCATAGTAAATGACATGTACAAGCTTACCATGCCTCTGTCCTAAAACAGCTCCTATAGCAAAGTCACTGGCATCACACATCAATTCAAATGGTAAATCCCAGTCAGGGGGAGCTATAATGGGAGCAGAGATAAGGTTTGCTTTCAGAGTTTCAAAAGCATGCAGGCAATTAGAATCAAAGACAAAAGGAACATCAGCAATCAACAGGTTGCTTAATGGTTTAGCAATTTTAGAAAAATCCTTTATAAATCTTCTATAAAATCCTGCATGACCTAAGAAACTCATGACTGCCTTAACATTAGTTGGTGGTGGTAATTTTTCAATTACCTCCACCTTTGCTCTATCAACCTCAATTTCCTTACTTGAAATTCGGTGTCCAAGAACAATATCTTCTGCAACCATAAAGTGGCATTTTTTCCAATTTAAAACAAGGTTTGATTCTTGACACCGTTTCAAGACAAGACATAAATGCTTAAGGCAGGATTCAAAAGAATTACCAAAGACAGAAAAATCATCCATAAATACCTCAATGAACTTTTCAACCATATCAGAAAAAATTGAAAGCATACACCTCTGAAAAGTTACTGGAGCATTGCAAAGTCCAAAAGGCATTCTTCTGTAGGCAAATACTCCAAAGGGGCATGTGAATGCTGTCTTCTCTTGATCTTGAGGGTCCATTGCAATTTGATTATATCCAGAATATCCATCTAGAAAATAGTAAAAGGCATGACCAGCTAAGCTTTCAAGCATCTGATCAATGAAAGGTAGAGGGAAGTGATCCTTCCCGGTAGCAGTGTTGAGCCTCCTGTAGTCTATACACATTCTCCATCTTGTGACAGTTCTTGTAGGAATAAGCTCATTCTCTTCATTCTTGATCACTATCATCCCTCCTTTCTTGGAAACTACATGCACAGGACTTACCCAAGGACTGTCAGAAATAGTGTAAATAATACCTGCTTCCCATAGTTTCATTACCTCTTTTTGGACCACCTCTTTCATAGTTGGATTCAGTCTCCTTTGCGATTGCACAACTAGTTTAGCATCATCTTCAAGGAGGATCTTGTGCATGCACTTGGTTGGACTAATCCCCTTCAAGTCACTAATGGTCCACCCAAGAGCTATTTTATGGCTCTTGAGCACTGAAATAAGCGCCTCTTCCTCTACAGGCTTCAGGGAAGAGCTAATAATTACTGGATAGGAATCATTTTCACCCAAGAACACATATTTCAGCGAAGGAGGTAAATGTTTGAGCTCAATCTTGGGGGGCTTCCTCCTCTACTTTATGCGTGTGAACCATAGCCTTCTGGGGTGGTGAATCATCAACTTCAACTAACTCATATTCAGAAATAGGATCCAGAATGTCATCAAGTACCTCATCTTTCAGTACTTCTTGAACAAGCGGTTCAACAACATCAATTCTCATACACCCTTCAGAATCATTAGGGTACTTGAGAGCTTCTAAAACATTAAGGACCACTTGTTCTTCATTGGCCCTCAGGGTTAATTCACCATTTTGCACATCAATCAGAGCTCTACTTGTAGCTAAAAAGGGTCTACCAAGAATAATAGAGGATTTTACATCCTCTTCCATGTCTAATATAACAAAATCAGCAGAAAAAATAAAGGGTCCTACTTTCACAAGTAAATCCTCAACAACACCCACAGGTAATTTAATAGAAAGATCTGCAAGTTGAAGAGAAATACGAGTAGGTTTTTCCTCCTCAATTTGAAGCTTTTTCATTACTGAAAGTGGCATGAGATTGATGCTAGCTCTAAGATCACATAAAGCTCTCTGAATGGTGACATCTCCAATGGTGCAAGGAATCACAAAACTCCCTGGATCTTGCATTTTCTCAGGAAGTTTATGTTGAATAATAGCACTGCATTCCTTGGTTAACACCACGGTTTCCTACTCCTTCCAATTTCTCTTGTTAGTCAACAATTCTTTCATAAATTTAGCATAAAGAGGCATTTGCTCAAGAGCCTCTGCAAAAGGAATGTTGATCTGTAGCTTCTTGAAGACATCTAAAAATTTAGAGAACTGCTTTTCTTTGGAAGCCTTTTGAAGTCTCTGAGGATATAGCATTTTTGGCTTGTATTCAGGAGCCTTTGGCAATGTAGGATACATGTCAAGAGAGTCAAGGAACGGGTTGTATGCACGGTTTGGAGGGGCGTGCTTCACTTCTTCCTTCTTCTCCTCTGGAGCTTCCTTTCCAACTAGCTCTTCATTGGCCTTTGTCTCAGAGCCAGCTATTTTACCACTTCTCAATTGAATAACCTTGCAATCTTCTCTTGGTTCACCATTGTATCACCTGGAAATGTACTTGTAGACCTCTCAGGTATTTGCTTACTCAGTTGGCCCATTTGCACCTCTAAGTTTCTAATGGAGGCTCTGGTTTCCTATATAAAACTCATCATCATCTTCCAATTAGAATCTTCATGGGATTTAGAGTTTGCCTACTGAGACTGTTGTTGCTACTGAGACTGAAATTGGCGGTTATTGTGATTGTTCTATTGGAAGCCGCCCTGAGAATTATTGTTAAAATTTTGAGGTCTCTGAGGTTGGTCCTTCCACCCAAATTTTGGGTGATTTCTCCACCCCTGATTGTATGTCTTAGAATATGGATCATTGTTGGGATTTCTAGGACCACTCCCCATGTAATTGACCTGTTTAGAAGAGGATTGAGCATAGTCATAATTATCATTTTGCACAAAATTACCTGTCATGTCATAAGAGACTTCTTGAGTTGGATTTTAGGTGTTGATAGCTGAGACTTGCATGCCACCCATCTGTTGAATAAGTAGACTTATTTTCTGAGACATAAGCTTGTTCTGAGCAAGAAGACCATTAAGAGCTTCTACTTCCATAACACCCTTCTTCTGAGGAGCTTCAGTGTTCACAGGATTTCTATTAGATGAGTATAAATATTGGTTGCTAGCAACCAATTCAATCAGCTCAATAGTTTCCTCCGGTGTCTTCTTCTTGTGCAATGAACCACCTGCAGAATTATCTAAGCGCATCTTGGACATTTCACCCAAGCCTTCATAAAAGATGTCTAGTTGGGTCCATTTAGATAACATGTCCGGAGGGCATTGCCTAATCAGTAGCTTGTACCTCTCCCAAGCTTCATAAAGAGTTTCACCATCCCTTTGCCTGAAGGTCTGAACCTCCACCCTAAGCTTAGTCAGCTTCTTTGGTGGGAAAAATTTAGTAAGAAACTCAGTAACAACCTTGTCCCAAGTATCCAAACTCTCCTTGGGTTGGGAATCTAGCCATAGCTTTGCTCCATCCCTCAGAGAAAACGGGAAGAGCATGAGTTTGTACACCTCTGGGTTCACTCCATTTGTCTTCACAATATCACAAATCTGAAAATTAGAAATAAATTAATTTGGGTCTTTGTGGCTTCAGCTCAAAGTTGTTCGCAGCTATAGGAGGCATCACAATGCTTTTACCATAAAGATCTGCAGTAGGAGCAGAGTAAGAGCCAAGCACTCGCCTTTGTTCTTCATTCCCATTCGGATTTGCCACATTGGCATTAACAGCATTATTGTGATCCATAGTAGATTCTGCAGCCTTGCAAAGTCTTGCTTGTTGCAAACGCCGCCTACAAGTCCTTTCAGGTTCTGGATCAAAATCTAATAGAGGTTTCTTGTCTCTGTTCCTGCGCATAAACAAACAGAAAATAAGAAAAGATGGGATTCTCTACGTCAGAGTGCAGAGATGTCCCAGTGAGGTATCCTGTGTAAAATAATAAAATAAAAATACTAAATAAAATAAATAAATAATTTTCAAAAATGATAACTGAAATTAGACAGAAATTTTCGAAAACTAAGAAAAATAAACAAAAAAATTAAAATAAAATTAACTAGGTGACACCAAACTTAATTTCAGAAATTAAGGAAAAATATTAGTGCTATTTAAAAATTTTTTTTCGAAAATACTAAGCAAAAATTAAAAAAATTTAAAACTAAAACGCCTAATCTAAGCAATCAAACAACTAATAGTTGTTAATCACTATCAATCCCCGGCAACGGCGCCAAAAACTTGGTGCGGAATTTAAAGTCCACAAACTAACCGGCAAGTGCACCGGGTCGTACCAAGTAATACCTCAGGTGAGTGAGGGTCGATCCCACGAGGATTGAAGGACTAAGCAACAATGGTTAATTGATTTACTTAGTTAGGCAAACAGAAAATAATGTTTGAGAGTTCAAAGACATTAAACAATAGCAAGAATATTAAAGAAAGGCAAGTAAATAAGTTGTGAATAAAATATGGAGAAACAGTTAAGGCTTCAGAGTTATCTATTTTCCGGATTGACTTTTCTTATTAACTATTTTAATCATGCAAGATTTAATTCATGGCAAACTATATGTGACTAGACCCTAATTTCTTAGACTTTTCTAGTCTCCTCTAAAATTCATCAACAGCCAATTCCTTGGTCAATTAATTCCAATTAGGGGGTGAAGTTTAATGCTAGTTTATATGCTACAGAAATCCTAATTACCAAAATATAAAAGGATTATATGTCATGTATCCCATTAAATTCAGATAAACTAGAAATTTAGGAGAAGTTGTTTTCAAGTTGTTGTTCAAGTAAAGAACTTTTTCAAGTTATACAAAAACGCAATTAGAAAGAGGGTCTTACTTCCGTTCCACCCAAATTCATAAAATAAAGAGAGAAAATAATTCTTGAAATATAAATCAAAACATGAATTAAAATAGAAAAATAATAAAATCAATCCATACAATAGACAGAGCTCTTAACCTTAACAGTGGAGGTTTAGTTACTCATGGTTCAGAGTGAAAATAAGGATTGTAAATTGGGCTGAGGTGGAATGAAAAGTTAACAAATTCCAATTCCCTTTTATATCTAATCCTAATTAATTTAAAATCTATCTTCTAAAACTAAAATAATATCTTTTCCTATTTTTAAATAAAATAAAGTTTAAATCAGAATTAATTAAAGCAATAAGCATGTCTTCACTTGATGGATGGGGACCACTTGCTTTGTAGGGTCCATGCTTAACTTGGAGTGGGCATAACCATTCTTGTGTGAATCTTCCTTGAGTCTCTGCTATGCCCTGGCTCTATTCTGTGTTTCTGGGCAGAAAACTGGGTCAAAACTCGGCCTAAAATTGCCCCCAGCATTTTCTGCATTTTCTGCATGTCGTGCATGTCACGCGTACGTGTCGATGGTCTTTTTCGTGTGTCACGCGTACGCGTCAGACACGCATACACGTCGCTCCTCGCTGGTCAGCTCCTTGGTTTCTTCTCTTTCTCTGTAGAAACTGCATCAAATCCATCCGAATGCCACCTAAAATAAACAGAATTGCACAAGACTCAAAGTAGCATCTATAGTGGCTAAAAGATAATTAATTCTTGATTAAATTCAATGAATTACATGCAAATTCACTAGGAAAAGATAGGAAAGATGCTCATGCATCACTTGGTGACAATTGAAGGACAAAGGCCAAAATTTGCGTAGTTATATATTTATGATACAGAAAATGAGGTCTCAAATAGGATAGAGATTTTCAAGTTTTTATCATGCATTTCAAATTAATTAGATCCACATTAATGTAATTTGTACTTCGATTTTGATTAATTATGAATATTAATATTTTTCAATTGATCTTTTATATAGTTCAAGAACAAATAGCAACAACCTTGACCAGTCCTTGGTTCTAGATCTCAAGGGCATGATCGATCAATATAATGTTCTTGCTCACACATTTACGACAGTAAGGAACTACCTAAATCAAGGATATATCAGAAATATAAGACTATGGTTATACTGAAAAATATCAAAAGACGCAAGAGTCTACAATTTACCATCTTCTAACGAGGTTGCAGCTCTAATAGTAGGAGATTTTGATTCTAGAGATGCAGGACATGATATTATAGCCCAATTTAAGTCTGAACATCTACAAAAGATTCATGAGACACACACCGCATTTATTCCTCTTTAATATCCTATGATGTTTTCCTTACTATGAAGATGGCTACCAAGAAGACATTCCTTTGCAAGAATCTCATAGGGCTGATGAAAATAGAAAGAGACAACGTGTGGGCTTAAGGGAGTTCAAAGCATTTAGAATACAAGAAAGAAAGGTCGAGTATGCAACCATTGCCAATGGTGGAAGACTATTTCAGCAGTTCTTGGTTGATTACTTTTCCATAATTGAAGCACATATGCTTGACCTACTATCGAAACAACCAAGATAAGGTAAGGAGTGACATATACAAGGGGATTCAAGATGCAGTTGTTAGGAGTGAGACTCGTGCTTCCAAAGCAAGTAAACGTGTCATCTTACTCGCGTCTTTCACTAGTGGCATGAGATACATATTTAATAATTGTCAATATGCTATGGCAATTTGTAAGAAATATGGATATCCAAACCACTTCATCACAATAACATGTAACTCAAGTTGGCAAGAGATTGGCAGAGTTAACAATACAAGGAACTTAAAGATTGAAGACCGACCGAATATATTGTGTAGAGTGTTCAAAATTAAGCTTGACATGATAATCTCAGATCTTAAGCAAAGGATTCCATTTGGAGTGCTAGATGCAGGTATTGCACGTCATCCAATCTTATTTTTAGGAAAATTCTCCTTTAAATTATTATAAAATAAATGGAAAAATATTTTTTTATTTTTATTGTTAGAAGGTATGTAGACGGAAAATTTCAAAAAAGAGGTCTCCACATGCTCACATTTTTTTGTGGTTGAGTGGAGACCACAAGATAACAACGACAACTCAAATTGACCGGTTAATATCGACAAAGTTGCCCAATCATGTTCGGTACCCAAAATTGTGTCTACATATATGATTCATGGACCATGTGATAGAGCTTTCTCAATATCCTTGTTGCATGAAGGATGGATACCACACTAAATATTATCCTAAAACATTCAGTAGAACTACAGTTATCGATGATAGTAGATACTCATCATATAGAAGACGAGACACGGGAGTAGTTATTGAGAAGAAGGGAGTCCATATGGGTAATAGGAATGTGGTTCTATACAATGCATATATGCTGATGTCTTATCAAGCACATGTTAACGTAGAGTACTGCAACAAGTCAAATACTATCAAATTTTGTTCAAGTACATAAATAAAGGTCCAAACATGGTAGCAGTTAGAGTTTCAAAAGAAGCTTTCAGTGGAGAGGATGCTCAAGTTGTTGATGAGATCAAACAATTTTATGATTGCAGGTATTTGTCTGCATGTGAAGCTATGTGGTGAACTTTGGCTTATGATATTCATTAGAGGTGGCCTTCAGTGATGAGATTAACCTTTCATTTGCTTGGAGAGCAAAATATCATCTTTAAAGACGCTGACGATCTTGAGAAAATCGTGAAAGAAGAGGAAGGAAAATATACGATGTTCTTAGCATGGATAGAGGCCAACAAAGAATTTGAAGCGGGTCAAACTTTGACGTATGCTGAGTTTCCAAATTAATTTGTTCATGATAGAGAAGTAAGGGTATGACATCCACGCAAAAGAGGGTATTCTATCGGGAGGTTAAACTATGTTCCACCGGGTACAGGTGATATCTACTATATGAGAATTTTGTTAACTGTTCAGAGAGGTTGCACAACATATGAGTCTATTAGGATAGTTAATGGAATTACATATTATAACTTCCAAGATGCTTGTTATTCCATGGGACTTATTCTTGTGTGGGTAGCCGATTCCAAGATATAGCTCGTTTTACTCCACACTTGAACTCGCTTCTCCTTGGAGTGGATGAATTATACGTTAGCTTCTTTCAAGAACGGTGGCGGTGGGCACCTACAAAGGCACTCTAACGCTCAAGTTAGTGAGAGTAGAAGATGAATATAATGTTACTCGGAATGAGTAGCGTACCTGTGACCTAGTGAGTCACTTATATTTATAAAGTTGTTGTGTTTGGGGTGGTTATAAGTATTTCCAAAACTACTTTAAGGAGATTTAGTTAATTATCTGGTAATTATGCTTTAGTAACTCGTTTGGGTTTGTTTAGAGAGATTTGCGGAGAGATTCCTACGCCGATTTGGGTTGGCACGTGGTTGTTTAATTTTATAAGATAAGTGTGTGAGGAGATCAAAACATTGTTTACTTAGTTTTAAGCATATTCCGATTTATAGTTTTACCTGAGCTGGGTTATAGCCCACAGATCACAGTCCCCAAACTTGACCTGTTATATTTTTGTAGTGATACGACGGGTTGAGCTTATGAGTTTTTGTGGTGTTATAAATCAAAATGATAAATATAGCTCAGAATAATGATAGTAATTGTAGTATCCCCCAAGCTTAACTTGTTGTATGTTGAAAAAATAATAGCCATCCTTGGAATTTGGTGTAGGTGAATAGTAAAGTAAAAGAAATTTGAGAATGACTAGGAATAATGGTTAAATAATGAAGATAAGCCCCCAAGTTTAATCTAATGGCATGGAAAATAAAATATTTCTTTGAAAAAGGTTCTTAGTATGCATCGGCTTGATTTTGACTGATTTTGACTTATAGATGAAAATTTGTTTGTAGTTATTATTCTGACGTATAAATGTCGGGTTGTTTGGATTGAATCAGACTTTATAGATGAAAATTGGATTTATTCCGACATATAACTGTCGGTTTGTTTGGATTCGGTTTTGTTGGTAATTGTTTGTGCTTTTGATGAAGTGGTACCCAACATTGTTAGGTGAACTCATTTGCTTTATCTATGTGATGCTTTTGCTTTGGTATGTCTATAGATTTATGTCAATAAGTAATTATACAAGATAGGTTAAGTGATATGTGCTGCTCTTGAAATTGTAAGATTGAAGATGTATGACTAGTAGTAATCAATGAGGACTGTTGTTGATAGGTCAAATGGATATCGTTGGTTGTTGTTGAGTTGTTTGGAAAATTGGTGAACCAATGTAATAGACCGGTTTGGAATTGGGCATAGCATAGACAGTGCCGATATTTGGAGTTGTACCAACTTATAGATCGGTTTGCTTGAAATTATTCCGACTAATAGGTGTCAGGTTGTTTGATATGAGTCCGACTTATAGATGTCGGTTTGTTTGAATTGATAGATAGTTTAGTAGCTTGTGCGTTTGAAAATCGAAGTATAGCTTGATTTTAATTAGTTGATTAAGCCGCTTGTTGTGGTTTGAATATTGTTACTAATTGATCACTAGGTCAATAGTTGTTTTTAGATATTTGTTTGTAGATAGTATCTTCAGACAATAGAGGAGTAAAAGTCATTATTTGCTTGAAAACCAAATTATAATTCAGTAAGGAGAGCTGAATTTGAATAATGGATTTGGATATCCTTTTAGATAAGCTTCAGCGGTTGACTCAATGTCAATGAATTTGTAATTTGTTTTTGGAATTTGACCATCCGAATTGTAAGTTTGTTTTGGTATGGAAAGAATTAGTGATATATAACTTGGTAACGTGCTTTATGAGGGAGTATATCTGAGTCGGAGATTCGTATATGATTTTGAAGATTTGTGGCGGAGTGTTTTATATTTATCGTGTATGAGATGACTTATAGATCAATTAGGAATGATGAAAATGATAGGAAAATTGAAAGTAAAAGAGTAAAGATATTTCATTAATGAAGAAATAACACATCACCATATTGTCGTCTTATAAGCTAGGTTGTGATACACCAGTTAGGCTAGTCTTTGTATATTGATTTTGGTGTCGAGTGGTCGTTAGAAAGTGCAAATTGTCCGAGTTATAATCCGCATGGCGGTACTGTTGCTGTAGTTATTTTGGTGAGATGATCTATAGCACTATCTGACCTTTTTTTATCGGCGTGATTGTATTATCCTGTATATAAGACTTTGACACGAAAATGTATAATAGAAAAAATAGTACCAGATATACTTAAAGAAGGTCAATCAATAATGAAATACAGATTGATAATATACAACTAAATATAGCGTGTCCAAGGTTGGTATATGAAATGGTAAGATATATTAAGGTAAAATGGTTCAAGTATATAGGTTAGTGTATACCTTATAAGAGGCCATGTCATATTAAAGATTAAAATAAAAGAATTATATAAGCAGGTTAGGTTATGCTTACGAATTATTTTACCGTAATATAGGACCTGTTAATTTTATATGTTGAGGTTATTCGCCTCTCAATTGTCATTCAATTTAATTTTTGGATTATTTTTCTTCTTGTATTGTAAATTCATATTTTGAATTTGTCGGTTAAAACTAAAACTGAATTCCTTTATTACGGGAGCAAAATAATTGAAGAAAATGAAAGAAAAAGACTTGAATAAAATAGCATGGATTAAATATTGAGCAATCAAAGCATGATTTCAAAAGAAAAATAATAATTATAGTAATGGCAATGTAAACAAGAACAAGAAAAATTTGTTGTAAGTTGGCTTAGATTCATATATGATTCAACTCTTGGTTATATATAAGAAATAATAAAATCAATTTATTTGATCAAATGCTTGCATAATTGTGCTAATTCAAAATTTCTAACGAAAACATAGAAACTGAAAATGCATATATGTAGTTAAAATTGTGTACCGTTAGATAATGTTACCAAAGCATTTGGCAGAATTTGTTTCCTCTATTGATGGGTTTGGAGTGACTATTACCATAGTCATTATTCCCAAGCTGTGGTCATCACTGCCGTCGCTATTACTAGGACTTCTTTGGTCATTTTCATCACCTTGTTTGTTTTGGTTCAAAAATTCGGTTAACCTTCGAATCTCTGCCTTCAATGATTCCTTGATCATTAATAGTTCGGATATAGTAGGGAGTTGAGGAGGTGGATTGTTTTGCTTTTCTGCCATTGATTAAAACCTGTAAAAGATGGTAGGTAATTAGATAAAAAAGATGATAGTGGGGTTAAGTAAACTCGGCCCTACGGTGGGTGCCAAATATTCTTGTATGGGTAGCCGACTCCAAGATATAGCCCATTTTACTCCGTGCTTAAACTTGCTTCTCCTTGAAGTGGATGAATTATATGTCGGCTTCTTTCAAGAACGGCGGCGGTGGGCACCTGCAAAGGCACTCCAACGCTCAAATTAGTGAGACTAGAAGATGAATATAATATTACTCGGAATGAGTAGCGTGCCTGTGACCTAGTGAGTCACTTGTACTTATAAAGTTGTTGTGCTTTGGGCGGTTATAAGTATTTCCAAAACTGCTTTATGAAGCTTTAGCTAATTATCTGATAACTGTGTTTTAGTGACCCGTTTGGGTTTGTTTAGAGAAATTTACAGAGAGATTCCTGCGCCGATTTGGGTTGGCACGTGGTTGTTTGATTTTATAGGATAAGTCTGTTAGGAGAGCAAAACACGTACTCCTAATATAGCATGTGTTTATTTAGTTTTAAGCAGATTTCGATTTATAGTTTTACCTGAGCCGGGTTATAGCCAACGAGTCAGGACTACTATGTGACGATAGGGAATTCATTGCAGCTACTAATGAAGTAGCTAAACTTGCATATGGTCATCAATTGAGAAAACTATTTGTGATGCTACTGATATCTAATAGCGTTAGCAAATCAGGTCGTTTTTGGAATGCAACTTGGACAATGGGATACTATATGAGTCATGAGAGGAGAAAAACATTAAAAAATCAAGGTATTTTATTATGTCTTTCTTTTTTATATATCAAGATTGTATTATCTTATTACTTTTATTTTTATTAATAATATTAATGAATTTTATTTTGTAATTACTTATTAAATATTTCATAAACCATCATGTGCTTTTGCTAGGATTAAACATGACTGATGACTAATTAAAAAATCTTTGCCTTATTGAGATTGAGAGGATACTCAACAGCAATGCGAGATCTTTAAGAGACCATCAATCAATGCCATGTTCTAAGCTGTCTTATACTCGCCTTTTTCAGAATAAGCTAATAGAGGAGGATTTAGCAAATGACACAAATGAGTTGACTCATACAAACTTATATACAGAATAAAAGATGACTCATAAGTAAAGATTAGTATTCAATGAGATATTCAATGCTGGTATTACAGACTCTGGTGGTTTTTACTTCGTTTAGAGGCATGGCAGGTGTGGTAAGACATTTATTTAGGATGGACTTTCTTCTGCTATTCCGTCTAAAGGGAAGATTGTTTTAAATATCGCATCTAGTAGAATTGCGTCTTTTCTCCTACCTAGTGGCAGAACGGATCATTCTAGGTTTTCAATACCTATTACAATTACTGATGAATCTAATTGCAACATTAAGCATGGTAGTTTGAAGGCTGAACTGCTTATCCAAAGTTGCTTAATAATTTGGGATGAAACTCCAATACTCAATAAAATGTGCTTTAAAGCACTTGATTGGCCGCTTAGGGATCTTATGTCAGTTACTAATCAACATAAGACACATCAACCCTTTGGTGGTAAGGATGGGGTTCTAGGAGGTGATTTCAGATAGATACTTCCGGTGATTCCAAAAAGGAGTAGACACGATATATTGTCATCAGCTATTAACTCATCCCATATATGGTCGTTCTGTAAGGTTCTAAAGCTGCATACAAACATGAGGCTTCTAATATCTTCTTCAGATCAACATGATGGTGAAATGAAGATATTTTCTAATTGGATACTTGATGTTGGAAATGGAAATATTGGTTCTGCTATTGGTGATGAGTCAAAAGTTAAAATTCTAGATGAGCTACTTATTACAACTACTGATGACTCTCTCTTATTTGGTAGACTTTGTATATTCAAATTTGTTGTAAAACATGTCAGATTATAGGTATTTTCAGAGTAGGACAATTCTTGCACCCACGCTTAAGAGTGTCAAGAAGGTAAATAATTTCGTCATGACAATCTTCCCAAGGATGAAAAAGGAGTATCTAAGTTCTAATACAACATGTAAACCTGATGAGAATGAAGAAGTACAACAAGAGTGGTTCACACTTCACACCAAAGTTTCTAAATGACATTAAATGTTTGAGACTACCCAACCACAAGTTGACTTTAAAGTTAGGAGTCGTTGTAATGCTACTGCGAAACATAGACCAGACTTTAGATTTATGCAATGGGACAATATTAATAGTTAACAAACTTGGCAACAACGTAATTGGAGTGACGGTAGTGACTGGTAGAAATATTGGTGACAAAGTGTACTTTCAAAAGATGAACTTGATCCCTTCAAATTCAGGATTCCTATTTAAGTTTTAAAAGAGACAATTTCCATTAACAGTGTACTTTGCAATGACTATCAACAAGAGTCAGGGTTATTCATTATCACATGTAGGGTTTTACTTGCCAAAAATTCGTATTCACCTATGAGCAACTTTATGTTATTTTGTCAAGAGTTAAAAGTCGTAATGGCCTCAAGGTTCTAATTCTGGACGAAGATGGCAATCCAAAGTCATCAACAACAAATGTTGTGTTCAAAGAAGTTTTTAATAATATTTAGATAAGAAAAATATTATTTTTATTTTAATAACATGTTATGATTTACACTTTTGTACAAATATTTACTGTAGATATAACTAATTTATTTCTAACTCTACTTTCAGACTTGAATGAAACATATAACATGGAGCACAACATCATATGCCAATTGCTTTTCTAATGAGGTTAATAAAATACTAGGTTGTCGATAAATTTTTATTAGCCTTTTAATATAAAATTTAGTGTAAAATTGACATGCTACTAATACAGTTATATAGGTTCTTATTTTTTAAGGTATCTTTTTCTTATGGTTCAAGAATATTATAGATTTCAAACTGTTACATTTATATTTTACTTTGAATAATGATAAAACAGCATATTCAGTACATTTAATATATCAAAAATGTTATTTGTACACCAGAATTAGTCACTAAAATCAACTACCAATGTATTTGTGTATAAATACATGTGTGATTTAATTTATTTTCAACATGTATTTATATTCTAGCATGTCTTTTATACTAGTGGCTTGATTTTGGTGGTTGATTTTGGTGTACACATAGCATAGTCCTTATTATATAATGACAATGATAGTGTTATACTAAACTTGAAAAATTTATGATTATAAAATATTATTTTCGATTTACCATGTCAAATTAAAATGTAAGCATGTGCATCGCACGAATTTAGCACTAGTAGAATCATAATTAATAGAAAATTATAACAGTTTTACTAAAAATAAGAATACCATGAGTACTAAAAGAATATCATGCAAAAAAGAGTAATGAAAAAAAAACTAACATTCTTATGTATATACCTAAAAAAATGATAGAATAATAAAAAGTTATTTTTTAATCATAACATAAATTGTTGATCCTATTAGGCAGAGCAAATTAAATAAAAAATAAACATAATAATAAAAAATTATAGTATATTAAAAAAGAGTATTGAGTACTAAAAAAAATACTATATAAAAAATTAAAAATATTATTCGTATGCCAAAATGCTATTTGTATATCAAAATTAGCTACTAAAATCAGTTATCAATATATTTATGTATAAATATATGTGTGGTTTAATTTATTTTTAATGTGTATTTGTATTTCAACATATATTTTATATTGATAACTGACTTTGGTGGCTGATTTTGGTGTACACGTAGTATAGTCTTTAATAAAAAAATATACAAAAAAAATATAAAAAATTTAACATACTTAAAAGGATAGCATTATAATTTAGTAATTATCAAATATAAATTATGTTGACATAAATTTATTTCTATCTAAAATTAATTTTAAATATTATTTTAATTCTCCTTCCTCTATACTTGTCAATTATTTAGTAAAAAAATGTGTAGCTAATCCTTTTAACACTTTTTAAGTTCTATAATTATTCTATTTATTTAATGAGAGTTGTTATATATCTAATAATTTTTACAATAAAATTTAATTAAGTTGGCCTAAACTCAAGAAAAATTATTTTTATTATACGTAGCGTGTACATACATGCTTCACAAATACAAACAAAACTCTGCTTCACTTTACATTTATTCTTCGTGCGCCTCTTCCTGCTTCTTTTATTGGTAATGTTGTTGCTGCATTTTGTTTCTGTTTCTTCTTCTCCTCCTCTTTTTTATGTTATTGTAGTCATTTATTCTTCTTCATTTGATATTTTTTTCTCTTTTTGTTGGTTTTATTTTTCTTAAGAGAGTAAATCAAGAGAAAGAAAAAAAGATGAAAAAGAAGAAAAAGAAGATGAAGCGGAAGATGAGGAGGAGGAAGAGGAAGAAGAGTTTTGAATTGTGCAGGATAATGATACCAAATACATTGAAATTACATAGTGATTGCGATACAATTAACTCAAAAATGCACCAAAATTACAGGAGTTTTTGAGTTTATAAAATGTACAATTTTTGGTTCATTTTTTTTTTTACTTAAAAGAAAACAAACATCAACAAAAAAAGAAATAAAAATAAACAAGAAACTGTTTAAGAAAGGCAGCTCCGCTGAATACTACTCTCAAACTCCTTCCAAGGAAACGGAAGCTCCACTTGAGGAGAAATGGTGTTCATTGCAGTCTTTGCCATGATGTCTGCTACTATGTTTGCATCTCTCAAGATCAACTGGAGATCAGCACGCCATTTCCAAGACATGATATCTCAGATTTTTAACACCAAAGGAACAATAAAACCAACGCAATCCTGTAAATTATTGACAATAGTAAAGGCCTCCACACAGTCTGTCTCACATATAATGTCTCTTTACCCCGAGTCTCATGCTAAAAGAAAGCCTCTCCAAATAGCAAACAACTCTCCTTGCAAAATGCTACGACTCTCAATTTTTCCCAGATAGTCTCGTTGCCACCTTCCCTTCCAATCTCTACTAACACAAGCAAAACCAACCCGAGCACCGTTGCGAAGATAGCTAGCATCACAATTAATCTTAAAGGTACCCACTGAGGGGAGAATCCAAGAGCCACTAATGGTGGAGGGGATAGACAGTCGTTGCAACTCAAAAATATTCCGGAGCTCCTTTTCCAAGGACAAAGTCATACCAGTCACCTTATCTGTGGTCCAATGCTCGTGAGGATGAAAGATCTTGTTATTCCTCGAACGCCAAATCCACCAGAGACCAAAAAAGAATCTAAAGGGACGCTGTTTGCTATTATGTACAAACTAACTCATCAAATCCACTAGTTGACCAGAGATTCCCAAAGCTTGCCAAACTAGCTAGGCTTTTGGATAATCCCGGATGCAATGTAAAACCGATTCTTGACCTGAGAAATATCGTGGACAGCTATCTGTGGGCGAAATGCCCCCTCTTAAAATGAAATGCAGTAGTAAGAAGAGCCTCCCGAAGGCATAGCCAGGCTAAAAATTTGTGCTTTTTCTGTAACATGTTGACGCCAAAGCCAAAGCCAATTACCCTTATCCTCCCAACTAAACATCTTCTTACTGAGCCACAAATAACCACTACGAGTATCATAAACCTTTAAAGCCGCACCAGTCCAACACTAACCGACCTCTAAACCAGCTTGAATATTCGGGTTGTAAGATTTAATGTTGCTCTGCAAAGACTGATTCATAAGAGAATAGATATTCTCAAGGTTCCACTGTCCAGATGACCAAAGGTCCAAGATCCTGAGATCCGAATCAGAAATGTGAACATAATCTATCTCATGACAAAGTCGCCCCTCTCTTCTCCATTTAGAAAACCAAAAGTTCTGTTTCAAATCCCCAATGCACCAAATAAAACCTTCCTTCAGGATATCCCAAGCTCGACATATACTCTTCCAAACATAAGATCCCCTTCCTTGAGACCGACTGAAATAATCATCCTTAGAAGAATGGTATTTCTCCGTCAACAGTTGAACCCATAGCTTGTCAGGATGGTGAAAGAGTTGCCAAACTAGCTTTCCAAGAAGAACGATATTAGCACAAAAAGGATCTCTAATTTTCAGACCCCTAAACTTCTTAGAGGTGACCAACACCTTCCAGTTAACTAGATTCATGGATTCTATATTATTAGTTACCTGGTGCGTGGAATTACACTTCACACAACTGAACCAGCAAGTGCACTGGGTCATCCAAGTAATACTTGAGTGAGTCAGGGTCGATCCCACAAGGATTGTTAGCTTGAATCAAGCTGTGGTTAACTTGTAGATCTTAGTCAGGTGGATAGAAAAGTTGTTTGTTTGTTTAAAGCACATAAAAGTAAAATAGAGATAACGTTACTCAGTTGACGATGAATGTAATGATAAGAAGATGGTCAAGGCTTCAGAGATGCTTTATTCTTCTGGATTAATTTGGTCTCACTGTCTATGCCAACTGTGAATGATTTCTTCTATGGCAGGCTATATGTGATCAACGCCTTTCTTGAGAGGTCACCGATTCTCCTCTAGGCTGAACACCAGGGTTAGTACGCATCCAGTTTGAATCAGAGTGAAGCTCCAGCAGTCAATTCCCCTTGATGATCTTACTCAAAATGCCACAGACAAGGTTGAATCTTTCGGATCAGAGAATATGGCGCCTTTGGTTCTAGCCTTTACCACGAAGACCCTAATATCCCCATACCTCAGCTGAACTGGTGTCTCTAGAAGTCCCCAACTGCGAACCGACAGCCGAACTGGTCAAACCGGTTCAAGTCTGTCCGGTACTGTGTTTTGAGAAAATAAGATTTTTAAAATTGATTTATTGTTTTGAAAGGACAAAAATAATTTAGAATTGAAAACCGGGCACTAATTTTAAAGGTTTTGGCCCAAAGTGGGCCAAACATACCAAAAACGCTAACAGGTTAGACCGGGCCCAAACCGAGCCCTAGGCCCAACTTATATAAACCCATTAATGAGCATTTCAGCTCATTTGATGCAAAAAGAGAGAGAGGGGCGCGGTTTGAGAGAAGAGAGGAGAAGGGGTGGTGTTACTATTTACCTCCACCTTCCGGGAGTCATAACTTGAGCTACAGAACTCCGATTGACGAGTCGTTTATGGCCACGCGAAGCTCTTGATGAGCTCTTCCTTTCTATCTAAGAAAATATGGTAAGATCTCGAGATTCACTCCCCAGTTTCCTTCCCTTCCGCATTTTTGGGAGTTTTATTTTTGAGTGGATTTTGTGGTTTTGCTTGTTTAGGTGATCTCTTGTAGCGGGTAATTATTGGATTTTATCCCTAATCTCGTTGGGTAAGGTAAGGTTTCACTAAACCCTTGTGTTAGTTGTTTTGTGCATCTTAGGTTTTGATTTTGATGTATAATTGATGATAGATTGAGTTTTGGGTGTTTGTTGGAGTTGGTTGAGGCTTTGGATCAAGCTTGGTGGCTTCGTTTTGGTGTTTGGTACATTTGAGAATCAGCCAAGGTATGGTTTTGGTCTTCTCTATGTAATATGTAATATCAATGGATACTTAGGCTAGTTGACCTTAAGATAGGATTGAATTATGTATGTGGCTTGTGAATTGTGATGAAGATTTTATGAGTTGTGTATGTTAGAGTTTGATTATGATGTTGATGAGAAAATTGATGATTGGTTTTATTGATGTGGATTGATTGATGTTGTAGTGGTGTTGTGTGGAAGGAATTGGAATGATAATGATAACGATTATATGATTTGATTATGGTTGCTGGTATTTTAATGATTATGAAGGTTGATTATGAATGTGAGACTTATTATTGTTGATGAGGGTTTATTGATATGGTTGATGATTGATGATGAATATTAATGTTGTTGGAAATTGGAGATGAGTGTTTAAAGAGTTGATAAATTGAGATATTAAATGTTGAGATTTGTTATGGTTATTGAGAGTTGTTGGTATTGTTGATGACTAATTAATGATTATTAATGAGAATGTTATTGGTGAATGAGTAGAGTTATAGATCTTTATGATGATTTTGGATGTGGTTGGATAAAGATTATGATGTGTGATGAAATATGTTGATGATGATTTTGGTGCTTTGAATCTTTGGTTGGTGTTGATATTAAATGGAGGTTGAGGAATTTGGATGTGGTTTTAGGTGGAATTTAGAGTCGAAATGAGGAGAGTATTAAATGGTTTAATGACTGAGAAGGTGGTGTGATTGATAAAATGGTTGGGTTGTTATTGGTATGAATGTTGGGTTGTTTTGATATAGTTAAGAATGGGTTTGAGTTGGTCTAGATTTGAGAGTTGTGGAAAAATTGGAGGTTTTGAGGTTTTTGGTAAAAACTGGTTTTTAGTGAAATTTGACGGGTTATAACTTGTGCCTCAATTTTCAAAATTTGTTGAAACTTATTTAGAATTAAAGTTAATTGAAAAGTCTTCAAATTGATATAAAGTTTGTAAAATTTGGATTTTCTAGAGGAAGTTATGATCATTCAAAGTTTGGTGTCAAAATCTGAAATTCTGCAAAGTTGCAGAATTTTGTGATTTCTGGTATGTGCGCACGCACAAGCCTTATGCGCACGCACACCCCTGCGTAAATTTAAACATGTGTGCACACACAGCCCTGTGCGTACGCACAGGCAAGGGAAGGCTTCCTGTTTAGAGTGCTAGCACAGCTTGTGCACGCACACAACCAATGAGGAATTACAACCTGTGCGTACGCACAGCCCTGTGTGCACGCACACGTTGGGAAAGGCAGTCTGTTGGGGGCGCTAGCACAGCTTGTGCAAGCGAACAGAATTATAAAAAATTTTACCTGTGCGTCGCTGTGCGCACGCACACGTTTTAAGAATCTTCTTGGGCGTGCGCACGCATACCCCTGTGCATACGCACACGTCCCGTTTTACAACTTACACTTTGTTTTGAACTATTTCACTTTCCCAACAATCTTGTAAGCTTCTGTGACACCATTTTAAGACTCTTGGGCTTATCTTCGGGTATTGAAACATGGGAAATGTCCTAGGAGGTTTGATTTGGTGTTATTTTGAAAAGTTAGAGAACGGAGGCTTAGGTTTCTGGTGTGTTGAGAATGGGTTTGGTGGATTGCAAAGGAAGAATGGTATATGAATTGAGAAATTGACGAACTAGTGAGTTCGGAACAAAAAGTTATGAATTGATGATGATTGTGATGAGTTGAAAACTTGGAAATGAATGATTCTGGTTGATGGAATGAGTATGAGTGGAAGTGTGCTAGGAGGAGGGGCCTCTGAGATTGAATACGTGATTATGATATGCATTGTTATCCATCGTAGGGGCTGTGGTAGTCTCCCGCCTACATTCAGATGTGAGGCTTGAAGCTGGGCTTATCACTCATATTTATCGCTCAAGAGGAAGGTGGTAGGGCACTCTCCCTCAGAATGTTTTCCCTCTGAAAGGAGAAGGTGGTAGGGCACTCATCCCTCGGAATTATACCTCCTGAGCATGTGTTTTCTCTCTGGTTGCAAGGTGGCAGGGCACTATCCCTCGGCATTATGCGACATCCAGAGAAAGGTGGTAGTGCACTCACCCTCGGAACGTTTCCCTCAGAAAGGAGAAGGTGGTAGGGCACTATCCCTCGGAATTATTCCTCTTGAGTATGCGCAACAGAGAGACTAATCCAGGAGTTGCCGACCGGATTATGAGTCGGGTTTGGCACTACAACCAACATGTGATATCACAGCCACTAGGACAGACATTCATCATGTGCATCTTCTATATGTTTGCTTGCTTTGATTACTTAAGTTTGCCTAATTGTATAATATGCCTACTTGCTTCTTGAATTACTTGTTATATATATGAATACTACCTGTGTTTTCTTTACTTGCATTATTTGTGTTTGTTTGGTGCTGAGGAGGTTAGCTAGGCGGTGGCGATGGGATCGCACGGAGGGTAGGTGGGTGCAGGCTGTGGGACAGCGGTGACTAGTTTTAGTTAGAAATTCCCTAAGATTAGATACCTTGTTCATTATTCACGGTTTAAGTTATTTATTTCGTTAAGTTTGGATATCTGTTTGGTATAAAGCTCTAGGATTGCCTCTGGCATCCTGGGGTCTTACATCTTACGTTACTGGGTATTGTTACCATACTGAGAACCTCCGGTTCTCATTCCATACGTTGTTGTTGTTTTTCAGATGCAGGTCGCAACCCACCTCAGTGAGTTGCTTGATGGTAGCAGAGCGGAGGATCTTAATCTATTTTTGTTGTCATTTGATTATTTTGATTAGTACTCTCACTTTTGTATTTACTTTTTCCTTAGAGGATTACATTATGAGAGATATTCTGTATAAGCTATTTTATTGTCAAAACTCTGTATGTCAGTATTTAACTAGTCAGCCCAAACTCCGCAGGCTGTGGCTAGTATCTTATAATTATTATACTCTTATATAACTACATATACCTTGTTACCTTACATAGTGGATCTTATCTTTACGCTTGTAGCTTCGTGTGAATGTTCGCACTTTGTAACTCCGTATTTTGAGCTTATTTTATTCATCGGGCTTCTAGAATTATTATTCCTTCTTTATATATATTTATGTATGAGCCTTAGAATTGTCGTAACTCTTGATTAACCTTTGCTTTATGGCATGAGGTAACGCTTAGGGTAATTAGGGTGTTACATTAAGTGGTATCAGAGTGGTTCGTCCTCGTGGAGCGGTTCGTCCTCGTGAGCCTGAGGGATGGACCGATTGTGCTTCATTGCATACTCTGGGTCATTTTTCTTTCATGCTATCTAGGTTATCTACTTGATATATCATAGCATTCTTGTTTGTGAGTGCCTTTTTGGGATGATTGAAGCACTAGGCTTTTGATATTGAGACTGATCACCTTAATATCGATTGTTTGGTGTAGACAGGAGCCCTAATGGCTACTCGCGGACGAGGTCGTACACGTTCACGAAGAGAGAGTAGAAACGAGCAACCGGCCGATAACCATGCCGAGTTCATGACAGCAATGGCGAATCTTGCAAACACCATGGAGGCAAATACTGCTGTGACTCTGCAAGGTGTGCAGAGGCTGGGTCAACCGGCGGGCAACAGGAATGGTAATGGAAATGTGAACGAAAATGGAGACGAAAACGGTGATGACTTGGGAGGTGCTCCAATGACCCTGGCTACGTTTCTGAAAGTTTACCCACCGACCTTCAAAGGTTCAAACAACCTTACTGAGGCGGATAATTGGTTCCAAGCTATAGAGCGTGCGTTGCAAGCTCAGCATATCCCGACTAACCAATACGTGGAGTTTGCGGCTTATCAATTGTTAGGAGAGGCACAACATTGGTGGCAAGGAGAGTGCCAAATTGATGCGACTTCTGAATGCAGAAATCTCTTGGGATGCGTTTCAAACGGTGTTCTATAAGAAGTACTTTCCTGAATCTGCATGGGAAGCGAAGGAGATGGAACCTATGCAACTGAAGCAAGTTTCCTTATCTGTGGCGGACTATACTAACTGATTTGAGGAGCTCTGTAGGTTCTCTAGGGCGTGTCAGGGTGCCCCGGAGACCTATGAAAGTTAGAAGTGCATCAAGTATCAAAGGGGCTTGAAGGATAATATCATGAATGTTGTGGCTCCTTTGGAGATTCGGATTTTCTCCGATCTAGTGAACAAGGCAAGAATTATTGAGGAATATGCACAGACGGTAGCCTCGTCAAGGGACACTCGTGGAGGAAACATTAATAGGGAACGCGACGATTACCTTGGACCAAGGGAACAAAACTTCAAGAGAAATGGTGAAGGGAAGCGGTCAAGAGCTTACTCCTTTGATATGAAATGTCAAGAGTGTGGGAACTACCATCCGAATAAGCCATGCCGGTTGGGTATGAAGCTATATTACAAGTGTGGCACATCAGGACATTTGGTTGGAGATTGTCCACATCGAGGAACACAAGAGGCGAGTCGATCACAACAACAGGATTGAGGTGATTATGGATCCGATAGCCAAACCTTAATTTATTTTCATAGTATAGAATATCACCATTCTTGTTGAAAAAGTTTTAAAGTCTATAATGATTTTTAAATTTGGTTTGAAATTTTGGTTTAAATGATTTGGTTTTGAAACTAGGATTCGAACTTTTGATTAAATGATACGATTTAGAAAGGAAAATGAGTTCTATGATTTTGTTAACTTATGATTTTGGTTTGTAAATTTAACTTATCAAAAGGAATTTAAAATTGAACGGTTCTGATTTAAGGGTTTTAATGAATTTAGAAAAATCATGCTTCAAAGTGATTGATTTACAAATAAATGATTTTTTACTCTTTTGAGAAGGTTTTAACAATGGACTCATTTGGACTGAACTTGTTTTAAAGGTTTTGAAAAAATATCACAAAATCGGTATTTGGTTTAAGGAAAATTTTTGAATTCTTAGTGACGATAATCAGAGTGACGCAGCGGAAGTCGAAAGAGAACATCGACACGGTAGGATAATGATGAATGAGATGCTTTGGCAACTTTTTGGGTTGATAACATTGATAGTAGCATGCTTTTTGGAGAATATATATATCGCGTGATTCGAATTTTCGAGGGCAAAAATTTTATTAGGAGGGGAGAATGTAAGAACCAGAGTTTTCACGTAAAACCGTTTTAATAAAATAATTTTAGTATCCGGAATAAATTCAAATTCTTGAAGTTTTAATTTGAAAATTTAAAGGTGAAATTTGGTTTCAATGAATTTTTCTGAGTCAGAAAATGTTTTTTCAGCGAAAAACCGAGAAAAACTGCGAACCGACAGACGAACTGGTCAAACCGGTTCAAGTCTGTCCGGTACTGTGTTTTGAGAAAATAAGATTTTTAAAATTGATTTATTGTTTTGAAAGGACAAAAATAATTTAGAATTGAAAACCGGGCACTAATTTTAAAGGTTTTGGCCCAAAGTGGGCCAAACATACCAAAAACGCTAACAGGTTAGACCGGGCCCAAACCGAGCCCTAGGCCCAACTTATATAAACCCATTAATGAGCATTTCAGCTCATTTGATGCAAAAAGAGAGAGAGGGGCGCGGTTTGAGAGAAGAGAGGAGAAGGGGTGGTGTTACTATTTACCTCCACCTTCCGGGAGTCATAACTTGAGCTACAGAACTCCGATTGACGAGTCGTTTATGGCCACGCGAAGCTCTTGATGAGCTCTTCCTTTCTATCTAAGAAAATATGGTAAGATCTCGAGATTCACTCCCCAGTTTCCTTCCCTTCCGCATTTTTGGGAGTTTTGTTTTTGAGTGGATTTTGTGGTTTTGCTTGTTTAGGTGATCTCTTGTAGCGGGTAATTATTGGATTTTATCCCTAATCTCGTTGGGTAAGGTAAGGTTTCACTAAACCCTTGTGTTAGTTGTTTTGTGCATCTTAGGTTTTGATTTTGATGTATAATTGATGATAGATTGAGTTTTGGGTGTTTGTTGGAGTTGGTTGAGGCTTTGGATCAAGCTTGGTGGCTTCGTTTTGGTGTTTGGTACATTTGAGAATCAGCCAAGGTATGGTTTTGGTCTTCTCTATGTAATATGTAATATCAATGGATACTTAGGCTAGTTGACCTTAAGATAGGATTGAATTATGTATGTGGCTTGTGAATTGTGATGAAGATTTTATGAGTTGTTTATGTTAGAGTTTGATTATGATGTTGATGAGAAAATTGATGATTGGTGTTATTGATGTGGATTGATTGATGTTGTAGTGGTGTTGTGTGGAAGGAATTGGAATGATAATGATAACGATTATATGATTTGATTATGGTTGCTGGTATTTTAATGATTATGAAGGTTGATTATGAATGTGAGACTTATTATTGTTGATGAGGGTTTATTGATATGGTTGATGATTGATGATGAATATTAATGTTGTTGGAAATTGGAGATGAGTGTTTAAAGAGTTGATAAATTGAGATATTAAATGTTGAGATTTGTTATGGTTATTGAGAGTTGTTGGTATTGTTGATGACTAATTAATGATTATTAATGAGAATGTTATTGGTGAATGAGTAGAGTTATAGATCTTTATGATGATTTTGGATGTGGTTGGATAAAGATTATGATGTGTGATGAAATATGTTGATGATGATTTTGGTGCTTTGAATCTTTGGTTGGTGTTGATATTAAATGGAGGTTGAGGAATTTGGATGTGGTTTTAGGTGGAATTTAGAGTCGAAATGAGGAGAGTATTAAATGGTTTAATGACTGAGAAGGTGGTGTGATTGATAAAATGGTTGGGTTGTTATTGGTATGAATGTTGGGTTGTTTTGATATAGTTAAGAATGGGTTTGAGTTGGTCTTGATTTGAGAGTTGTGGAAAAATTGGAGGTTTTGAGGTTTTCGGTAAAAATTGGTTTTTAGTGAACTTTGACGGGTCATAACTTGTGCCTCAATTTTCAAAATTTGTTGAAACTTATTTAGAATTAAAGTTCATTGAAAAGTCTTAAAATTATGAAAAGTCTTCAAAGTTTGGTGTCAAAATCTGAAATTCTACAAAGTTGCAGAATTTTGTGATTTCTGGTATGCGCACGCACAAGCCTTGTGCGCACGCACACCTCTGCGTAAATTTAAACCTGTGCGCACACACAGCCCTGTGCGTATGCACAGGCAAGGGAAGGCTTCCTGTTTAGAGCGCTAGCACAGCTTGTGCGTGCACACAACCAATGAAGAATTACAACTTGTGCGTACGCACAGCCCTGTGCGCACGCACACGTTGGGAAAGGCAGTCTGTTGGGGGCGCTAGCACAGCTTGTGCGAGCGAACAGAATTAAAAAAAAATCATCTGTGCGTACGCACAGCCCTGTGCGCACGCACACGTTTTAAGAATTTTCTTGGACGTGCGCACGCACACCCCTGTGCGTACGCACACGTACGTCCCATTTTACAAACTTTGTTTTGAACTATTTCACTTTCCCAACAAGCTTGTATGATTCTGTGACACCATTTTAAGACTCTTGGGCTTATCTTCGGGTATTGAAACATGGGGAATGTCCAAGGAGGTTTGATTTGGTGTTATTTTGAAAAGTTAGAGAACGGAGGCTTAGGTTTCTGGTGTGCTGAGAATGGGTTTGGTGGATTGCGAAGGAAGAATGGTATATGAATTGAGAAATTGACGAACTAGTGAGTTCGGAATGGAAAGTTATGAATTGATGATGATTGTGATGAGTTGAAAACTTGGAAATGAATGATTCTGGTTGATGGAATGAGTATGAGTGGAAGTGTGCTAGGAGGAGGGGCCTCTGAGATTGAATACGTGATTATAATATGCATTGTTATCCGTCGTAGGGGCTGTGGTAGTCTCCCGCCTACGTTCGGATGTGAGGCTTGAAGCTGGACTTGTCACTCATGTTTATCGCTCAAGAGGAAGGTGGTAGGGCACTCTCCCTCGGAATGTTTTCCCTCTGAAAGGAGAAGGTGGTAGGGCACTCATCCCTAGGAATTATACCTCCTGAGCGTGTGTTTTCTTTCTGGTTGCAAGGTGGTAGTGCACTATCCCTCAGAATTATGCGACATCCAGAGGAAGGTGGTAGGGCACTCTCCCTCGGAACGTTTCCCTCTGAAAGGAGAAGGTGATAGAGCACTATCCCTCGGAATTATTCCTCCTGAGTATGCACAACAGAGAGACTAATCCGGGAGTTGCCGACCGGATTATGAGTCGGGTTTGGCACTACAACCGACATGTGATATCACAGCCAATAGGACAGACATTTATCATGTGCATCTTCTATATGTTTGCTTGCTTTGATTACTTGAGTTTGCCTAATTGTATAATGTGCCTACTTGCTTCTTGAATTACTTGTTTTATATATGAATACTACCTGTGTTTTCTTTACTTGCATTATCAGTGTTTGTTTGGTGCTGAGGAGGTTAGGTAGGCGGCGGCGATAGGATCGCACGGAGGTTAGGTGGGTGAAGGCTGTGGGACAGCGGTGACTTATTTTAGTTAGAAATCCCCTAAGATTAGATACCTTGTTCATTATTCACGGTTTAAGTTATTTATTTCGTTAAGTTTCGATATCTGTTTGGTATGAAGCTCTAGGATTGTCTCTGGCATCCCGGGGTCTTACATCTTACATTACTGGGTACTGTTACCATACTGAGAACCTCCGGTTCTCATTCCATACGTTATTGTTGTTTTTCAGATGCAGGTCGCAACCCACCTCAGTGAGTTGCTTGATGGTAGCAGAGCGGAGGATCTTAATCTATTTTTGTTGTCATTTGGTTATTTTGATTAGTACTCTCACTTTTGTATTTACTTTTTCCTTAGAGGCTTACATTATGAGAGGTATTATGTATATGCTGTTTTATTGTCAAAACGCTGTATGTCAGTATTTAACTAGTCGGCCCAAACTCCGCGGGCTGTGGCTAGTATCTTATAATTATTATACTCTTATATAACTACATATATCTTGTTACCTTACATAGTGGATCTTATCTTTACGCTTGTAGCTTCGTGTGAACGTTCATGCTTTGTAACTCCGTATTTTGAGCTTATTTTATTCATCGGGCTTCTAGAATTATTATTCCTTATATATATATATATATATATATATATATATATATATGAGCCTTAGAATTGTCGTAACGCTTGATTAACCTTTGCTTTATGGCATGAGGTAACGCTTAGGGTAATTAGGGTGTTACATTAAGAACGCTCCATTGGGACTTCTGTAGTTCCAATAAAGCTCTTTCGAGTACAAGGAGGTCAGATCCTGACAGCATCTGCAGTACTTTCTCTGCCTCTGAATCAGACTTTTGCTCCAGCTCCTCAATTTCAGCCAGAAAATACCTGAAATCACCACTAAACACACAAACTCAAAGTAGAATCCAAAAATATGAATTTTGCACCAAAACCTATGAAAATATAATAAAACTTAAATAGAACATACTAAAAACTATATGAAAACAATGCCAAAAAGCGTATAAAATATCCGTTCATTAGAACAACAAACTTAAACTGTTGCTTGTTCCCAAGCAACCAAAAACAAAGTAGGATAAAAAGAAATATAAGGATGCAATAAATTTTAGAGTTCTCTATGAAGCTCAGTTTCAAATAGATGAGCGGGACTAGTGGCTTTTTGCTTCTGAATAGTTTTGGCATCTCAATTTTCTTTGAGGCTTAAAATGATTGGCATCTTTAGGAAATCAAAATCCAGATGATATTATTGATTTTCCTAGTTAAGTTCTTTTTTATTCTTGAACACAGCTTCTTTAGAGTCTTGGCCGTAACTTTAAGCACTTTGTTTTCCAGTATTACCACTGGATACATAAATGCCACAGACACTTTAACTGGGTGAACCCCTTAGGATTGTGACTCAGTTTTGCTAGAGTCCCCAGCCAGTGGTGTCCAGAGTTCTTAAGCATACTCTTTGCTTTGGACCACGACTTTAACTACTCAGTCTCAAGTTTTTTACTTGACACCTTCACACCACAAGCATATAGTTAGGGAAGCAGCTCAATTGAACTGCCTAGGCTAAGATTTCACATTTAGGCCCTCCTAACCATTGGTGCTCAAAGCCTTGGATCCTTACTCTTGCCTTTTGGTTTAAAGAGTTTCTGGCTTTTTTCTCTTGCCTTTCGGTTTAAAGAGTTATTGGCTTTTTCTGCTTTTTAATTCTTTTTCTGCTTGCTCTCTTTTTTTCGCATATGTTTTTATTTTATTGCTTTTTGCTGCTTTTTCTTACTTCAAGAATCAATTCTTTGAGATCTTTTAGATTACCAACAATACTTCTCCTTTTTCATCATTCTTTCAAGAGCCAAGATTCATAAACTCCAACTTCAAATATGCACTATTTATTCATGCATTCAGAAAACAAAAGCAATGCCACCACATCAAAATAATTGACTATTCTTATTATATAACTCAAAGTTTATGTGTCTCTCAATTTTTTTTCAATTAAAATTTTCTTTTAAGCAAGGTGAGGGATATATGGAATACTCTATAGCCTTAAGACATAGATGATCATGCAACAAGAATAAGAGAACAGATAATAAAACATAATAGAAAATAGAAAAAAAGTAACATGAGAAAAGGGAATTAAGGGAACAAATCCACCTTAGTGATGGCAGCTATTACTCCTCCTTGAGAATCCAATGTAGTGATTGATCTCTTCAAAGTCATGCTCTTGTCTCTGTTGTTCTTCCCTCATAGCTCTCTGATCTTCTCTATTTCATGGAGGATAGTGGAGTGCTATTGATGTTCCTACCTCAGTTGCTCCATGTTTGATCTCCACTCTCCCAGAGAGTTATTCAGTTGATCCTAAAAAATTTTGGAGAGGAAAATACATCCCTTGAGGCATCTCAGGGATTTCTATTGAGGGGGCTCCACATGCTCTTGCTGTGGTCCATGTGCTGGCTCTCTAACATGCTCCATCCTTCTTTTAGTGATGGGCTAGTCCTGTTCTATGATAATTCCAGCTGAATTGCATAAGTGACAAGTGAGATGAGGGAAGTGGAGGCAAGTGCCTTTACCTTCCTCATCCTTGAGGTTTCACTAATCTTTGGTGCCATACTTAGGAGTGGTAGAAGTCAAAAAGCAAAGCTTTTGCAGCACCAAACTTAAGAGTTTTTCTCGTCCTCGAGAAAATATGAACAATGGGGAAAATTGAGTAGAAGAAGGTGGGGTAGGTGGAGATTCTATGAACCTACTGGTCCTGAGAGGCTAGGGTAATTGAATTCCCTGCCCTCCATATGGGCGTTGAACGCCCGGCTCTTGCTCCTAGCTGGCGTTCAACACCAGCTTGACGCTCCTTCTAGGGCGTTCAACGCCAGGTCTCTGCCCCTGGCTGGCGTTCAACGCCAGCTTCATGCTCCCTGGCTAGCATTCAATGCCAGCTTTGCTGCTCCTCATGGGTGTTGAACGCCCACTCTAACCCCCTTGTCTGGCGTTCAACGCCAGCAAGGTCTCTGCTCCAGGGTGTTCTGTTTTCAGCTTTGGCTATTTCTGTTTCTGTTCTAACTATTGCACATGATCACAAATATTAAAAAGCAAGGGAAAACTCTAAAATAAACTAAAATAAACTCAATTGAGAATAAACAAAAGAAATAAGAACATAAATACTCTACTCATGGTTGGGTTACCTCCCAACAAGCGCTTTTTAATATCATTAGCTTGACGGACAGCTCCCTTAAGGGAGGAAGGTAGTCATAGAGGATTTAACTCTTACTCCTTACTGGGAGCGTCCTTCCTGTGCTCTCATGGATTAACTTCATATGCTCAAGAGACAGGATCTTTTTCACTGCATGATACAGGGTCGGGCTTGCAGCAATATGCTGGTGTCCCTTTTTGCTACTTCCCTCTTCTATATATGGTGAATACCATGATAAGATAAGTGAATACCACCATCTGCCATGGTTGGAAGCCTTCAATAGGGATCTTTTTGGTTTTCCAGCCCCTAGGTATCTTCCTTTTGGGGCCTTCCTCCTTGGTGGATAGTGTACATCCAACACCAAACTTACATTTGGTCTTATGAGGGATTAAATTGGTTTCAATCAAGGGAGGAGGCTTAGATACTAAATGCTATATGCAAGTGCCTCCCTTGTCAGGGGGTAATGGAGGGTCAAGAACCTTGAACACCATCCAGTCCTCATACAAGGTAATCCTTGTTTCTTGTGCCTCTTGGATTCCCAGTTTCTTCATCACAGATGAAGGTATCAGATTTAGACACAAGCCAAGATCATATAGGGCTTTGTCAAAAGTGATCTTTTCAGTAGTCCACAGGATCTGAAAGCTCCCTGGATCTAGCATCTTCCTTGGCAGCTCATTCTGAATTAGGATACTGTACTTCTCAGTAAGTACCTCTATTTCATCTCCCATTAGGTCCTTCTTTTCAAAAAGAATGTCTTTCAGACAGGCCGTATAGGGGTCTTTTTTTCCAATACCTTTGCAACTGAGATATTGACTTGCAGCTCCTTAAGGGCTACTGGAAAATGAGCCAACTGCTCATCTGCCAGTTCTTTCTACACCCCAAAGAAAGATAGCTTTTGAGGCTCTTTTACCTCTGCAATGGGGTGCTCTGTGGAAGTCACAGGCTCCTCTTGCACGCCCAGAGAAGAATCAACTTGAGGTTCCTTCTCTTCTGTAGGGGCGTGCTCAATGGCATTCTCAAGATCCTCCTGGCCCTTGATTTCCTTCAGTCTCTCAGTAGCAAGCTCCTGAGGTTCAGCTTCCTTGGTGAAGACTACTGTTCCACCTTCTTTTAAGGTCTCCTTCCCAGAGAGCATCAAGCTTTCTATGAAGGCCCTATAGGGATGCACCTCCTCAAACAACTCAGTAAGAGGAATATTACCCTGCTCAGGTGTCCACTGGTCATGGATGTGAATGTCTCCTTGAGGGTATTTACCACTCATATCACTAGGAGCATTATAAATCTCAGCAGGGGGTGCGGCTACAGTCTCCATGTCTAGAACTTCTGTCCTAACTAGGGTCTAAACATCTGTTGCTAACTTAGCAAATCTCTGCGAGGGAGAGAATCTGTTCAGGAATTTGTTAACAACCTTATCCCAGGTGTTCACACTTTCTTTGGGTACAATATACCTACAAAATCTTGCTAGATCTCTCAGAGTAAATGGGAATAGTTTTAGCTTGTGGAATTCAGGGTCCATTCTATTGGTCTATGTAGTGTCACAGAACTGTAGGAAGTCAGAGATGAATCTACTGGGGTCTTCCTGTGGATGTCTGTGAAATTGGAACTTCTGCAATAGGGTGATCAGTTGTGGGTTGATCTCAAAGTTGCTTGTTCTGATAGGAGGTGCATTGATACCTCCTCCACAGAAATCAGGTGTAAGATCTGTGTCGTGGTCCAAAAGTCTCCTGGCCTGCGCATTCCACTTCAGACTCATAGTGACCTTGGTGTTCTTGCATGCATAAATAAGAGACAAAGAAAAATGGGACTCTTTATGTCAGAGTATAGAGAACTCCCTGTGAGATATGAAGAAGAAAGAAGAATGAAGATGGAGGAATGAGATGAAGAATTCGAATAAAGAGGGGAGAAGAATTCGAAAATTAGAAGTAAAAAAAGAAACTAGAATTAAATATTTTTGTTTTTATTTTATTAATTAAATTCGAAAAACAAGTGGGAAAATAAAAGCTAATTAACTAAAAAAATTTAAAAATTAGAAGAGAGTGTTCGAAAAAGAGGAGAGAGGAATTAGTTAGGAAACTTTGAAAAAGAAGAAAGAGAAATCAAGTAACTAATTAAGAAGATTTGAAAATAAGATAGAAAATTAGAAAAGATTTGATTTTAAAATTCTTTTTGAAAAAGTCAACAAGATAAGATAAGAATTGAAAAGATTTGAAAAAGATTTTGAAATTAAAATTTAAAAGAAGATAAGATAAAAAAGATTTTGAATTGAAAAGAAGATAAGTTAGGTAAGAAAGATAAGATAAGGAAGTTAACAAAAGATAAGTTTTAAATAAAAAAGATTTGAAATCAAAATCAAAAAGTTAGTTTCTAATTTAAAAAGATTTGAAATTTAAATTTTAAAAGAAAGATAAGATAAGAAAGAATCAAATTTAAAAAAAAACATTTGAAAAGAGGTTGAAGAAGATAAGATTTGAAAATTGATTTTTGAAAAAGATTTGATTTAAAATTTGAAATTTGAAATAAGACACGATAAGATTTTGAAAATTAAATTTTAAATTTTGAATTTTGAATTTGAAACAAGATAAGATAAAGATTTGAAAAAGATAAGAATTGAAATTTAATTTTAAGATAAGATAAGATAATAATTTGAAATTAAAATTTGAAAAAAATTTTGAAAATTTCGAAAATTAAGGTAAAAAGATAGAAAAGATATTTTTTTTTTTTTGAATTAATGAAGAAAGAGAAAAACAACCAAAAGACACCTGTTCATACCCTGGGTCGAGCTGTCCGACCCGGGATGATTAGCGACAAGACGACCGACCTCTTTAGGTCAGACTATCCGACCTCTTTCTAAAGAGCTCGGCCAAATTGCCAGGAAAGCCCAATAAAGGGCCCGAATAGAGGAACACGACCCAAAGTCCAAAGGCAGCCCAAGCCTATAGAGATAAGGGCGGTTCCCTTGAAGATAAGATGACCTCACTCAAAGATAAGATAAGATAAGATAAGATAAGATAAGATAAGATAACTAACTTATCTTATCTAAAAAGGTCACTCTACACCATTATAAATACGCTGGAGCACCCAGGTATAACTCATACTCTGATTCTACAAAAAACCTGCTTAATACCCTTGCTACTTAAGCATCGGAGTCTCTTGCAGGTACCACCACCCTCCGGTGACAAAGGATCAGCAGCACTGTCAGCCCAACAAGTCGGACGCAGCAGCTCTGGCCACCACCTACACGCCGGATACATTATCTCCGACCAGCACAGAAGATCTCGTCCGAGATCGACCTACAGTTTCAGGTAACCCTCGGAACATTGGCGCCGTTGCCGAGGAACCTGGAAGTCATCCCACCACCATGGCGGACGACCATGACAACGACCACGATTCGGATCTAGAAGATAGAACGCCGGACAAGAACGCGGACACTACGCCAAAAGATACTCCTCAACCTAACAAAAACAACGATTCACCAAATGTGGGAGCCATGGAGGCACTTCAAGATCGCTTAAAGCAACTCGAAAAAGAGGTGGAACATCAACGAGAAGCTGAGAGAGACCTACGAAGGGAAGTTAGGTGACGTCGCGAGTTAGAGGACAAGCTCCTAAAACTCGAAACAGATCTCAAGACCAAGACTACTCGATCAGGTCACGAAGATGACTCCCGTAAAGACCAAGATCCATTCACCAAAGAGATCATGAGGGCCAAAATCCCAAAAGACTTCAAACTTCCCGACATGACTTTGTACGATGGCACTGCAGATCCCTGCCATCATCTCAGTAATTTCAGAAGTAGAATGTACCTCACCGACGCCTTAGATGCAGTTCGCTGCAAAGCCTCCCCGACTACTTTAACAAAGACAGCAATTAGATGGTTCGACAATCTACCTCCTAGGTCCATCTCAAGCTTCGACGACTTAGCCAAGAAGTTTCTGGCCAGATTCTTCATCCAAAAAGATAAGGCTAAGCACGCCCCAAGTCTATTAGGAATCAAGCAAGGAGATCGGGAAAGTCTCCGCAACTACATGGAAAGATTCAACAAAGCATGTCTGGATATACAAAGCCTACCAACAGAGGCCACCATTATGGGCCTCATCAATGGCTTGCGAGAGGGACCTTTTAGCCAATCTATATCGAAAAAACACTCCACATCTATGAACGAAGTGCAAGAACGAGCAGAGAAGTACATCAACATGGAGGAAAACTCTCGACTAGGGGAGACCTCAAAATCCGGATTCACCTACTCCTCCCGAGATAAGGATAAAAATTCCAAAAAGAAAGAAGATCAACATGGGAAAAAAATCAAAAATACCACAAAAAGGGTTTCAGAAATCGCTGGGAGCGTTTTCTGCAGTTTCTGGTGCGTGGCGTCTGTCACGCGTCCGCGTGGGTCACGCGGTCGCGTCATCTGGGAGTTTTCCTTGTCACGCGTTCGCTTCGGTCACGCGTACGCGTCATCTGCATTCTGCTCAAGGCGCGCATCCGCGTCAGTCACGCATTCGCGTCGCTGCTTTTTCGTGCTAGGCGCGTGGCTGCGTCGTCCAGGTGTTCGCGTCGCTGCCTGTTTTCCTCAAAAACTCCATTTTGTGCTTTCCTTCCATTTTTGTATGTTTCCTTTCCATCCTTTAAATCATTCCTGCCTTAGGAGATCTGAAAATACTCAACACACGAATCACGGCATCGGATGGTGATAAAGGGTAATTAAAATTAATATTTTTAAAGCCTAGGAAACATGTTTTTCACATATATCACATAATAAGAAAGGGAAAGTAAAACCATGCAATTTACATGAATAAGTGAGTGAAGGATTGAATAAATCACTTAAATTGAGCACAAAATATATCATAAAATATGGGTTTATCAGGACTCCTATTGCAGAAGCAATACGCATCATGGTCTGTTCCTGATAGCATCAGATTGGGAGTTTCAAAACCCGAACTCATACAAGCGTAGACCCGAAGGATTGCTCACATGGCCGGAAATCTATATCCCACGGTTTTACAGCAATATAGTGTCCTTCAATCAACTATGGGACACCAAGTATGACCTTCTCACGATCTTCACCTGCATCAAATTTTACCATGAAGTACCCAAACCCCACATCAAGCAGATCAAAGCCACCTTTGATGTGCCAAACTATCCGAAGCTTGTGTGAAAGAGCTGTGTAACTATAATTTTTATCAAGAACCTTGATCACCAAAGCTTCTCGATAAGGTTCTGCTAAACAAAGCTTGGCTTCTTCAGTGAAGTTTACACACGGAGTTTGGGGATCGTTCTACTTGCCCACCACCGTCACTATACTATCCCCAGATAGAGATCTTGCAAGTGCAAAGGCTTTCGATTTCTCTGGACTAATGACTTTATCTCTAAAGGAGACCTTTGTAGACTTTGAAAAACCCTCTCATGAGAAACCTTCCTTGGCACCGGATGCACCCACACCCACACTCTCCCCCTTATCTCTTTTGACAGCATGGCCGCCATCCTCCCTGCGTTTCGCCCTCAAACACTCGCTCCCGCTCTCTCCTTCTCTCATTCTCCCTAAGTACGGAGTTCGGTTCATTTGTTATTCTACAAATGATGTTGTTATAATAATATTTCGATTCATTTGCAGTCCAAATATGTTGTCGATGAACAATTTGTCCTAAAGATTGGGATGACTTTCAAGACAAATTGAATGGAATGGAATAGAATCTAATGCAATTGAATAAAGTGATAATGAATAATTTCATTCTTCTTTGCTAAAAAATTTGGTCAATACTTATCAACAGCATAAAGTGAACCTCAATCTATGAAGCACGGACACTTCGTTGAGTTGTCGTGTCCGCGTGTCGGACACATTTTGGACACGACACTCACAGACACTCATCCGACATGCGTGTCTGCTGTGTCTAACCGTATCTTAATAAAAAAAAAAAAATTCTGGACACGTTTAGACACACCTAAATACCATCACGTGTCAGCGTGTCCAATCTTATTCTTAACATGTATTCTTAAAATAAATTTAGAAATAGTATATATTATTATTTATTAAAAAAATAAATATTTCAAATACGTGTCGACGTGTCCCGTGTCCCGTGTCCGTGTCGGTGTTCGTGCATCATAAACTTCAATTAACATACAAATGAACCAAAATTTGTTTAAATTTGAACAAGCAGTAAAAAAGGCTCATTTTTTAACAAAAATGCATCGAATTCATTTCTGGATTCAAATAAACCTCAATTAAACTAAGAAATGAACCGAAATTATTTAAGGAATAAAAAAATTGGTCAATATTTATCAACAGTATCAAATGAACCTCAATTTATTTACAAATGAACCGAAATTAGTTCAAATTTGAACAAGTAGTCAAAAAGACTCAATCATCTACAAAAACACATCAAAATCATTTCTGGATCCAAATGAATATCAAATAAACTAAAAAATGAACTAAAATTATTTATGACACACAAAAATTAGAATCAATAAAAATGTTAGCAAAATGTTAAAATTGGTAATGACAATAATAAAAGAAAAAGAAAAAAACCTGTATATACAAATTTAAAAAAATCTACATGTAAAAATAAAAAAAAAAATTAAAATACTTAATTAGACTTTGTTAAAATTATAACTTGAACGTAGAACTTTATTCTTGTTTAATACTAGCCACAAATCCACAGCCTCAACCCCGATGAACTGTGTTAAGCAAGCTAATTTGCAAAGCCTCGAGTCAATGCAAGAGGAACAATATGTTCAACTTGATTTGATGCACGACTATTAGAGTAAATCTTGAAAAAAAATGTTTTTCTCTCCAAATAAATATGTATAGTATTATTATTCGATGAATTTTTTAGCAATTATTAATATAGTAGATATGACCCCGATGAAGCAAGCTAATTTGCAAAGCCTCGAGTCAATGCAAGAGGAACAATATGTTCAACTTGATTTGATGCACGACTATTAGAGTAAATCTTGAAAAAAAATGTTTTTCTCTCCAAATAAATATGTATAGTATTAATAGTATTATTTACAATTAAAGTAATATTTTTTATATTTTAATAATCTTTTTATTTTTAAATTAAAAAATATTATCAATTATTATCATTTTAATTTTAGTTACAATTATTAAGTCTTACTAAAATTTCATAATTACTATAATAATAGTTTATCATAAATTCGAAGATTAAAATTTGATTAACCTAAAATTTCGGATACTATCTTAAGTTACTATGCAAATTTCATAGGCTAGAAATGAAGGGCAACCACAGAAGTTACCATTGATTGATGAATCCTGTATTATCATACGCAGCAGTACTCATCAAACACGTCACACACAACTAATAATACAACATGGAAAATCTCTCAGCCTCCTCTAAGGGAACAAACTGCTCCTTGTGTTTAAATTTTATCCACTTTGGCAGTATGCTCTTCAGGTAATACCTGTTGCTCTTCCTTGTCAATTTCCTCAATCTTAACCTCCTGTGATTGAGTTTGTTTTACATCTCCTGCTACATCCTGAAGCTGCAAATGCATTCATTATGTTAATGTTAGAACATTTAACAATTGGAACAACCATCCTAAAACTAATCCTAGAAATTATATGGACAATGACCACTTTGTCAAAATTGCTGTATGTTTTGAAAGATTGGAAGTAAAATAAATAATCCTTCCTTTCAATGACTTACCCCCAAGTTTTTTAAGCTTGCTGTAACATCCTCCTGTTGCTGCTGAAGGGTGGTCCTAAGGTCTTGGAATTCCTAGTTTTTGATTTACACAAATTTTGAATATCCAAATTATGTTGAAAGAGAAACTTGAGGGAAAATCCAAAAGCACACTTACTGTTCGTAGTTGCTCCACTTCAACATTGAGTGTTTTCTTAAGTTCTGACAGCTCCTGCATGAACACAAATAAATACTGAGTTGTCAAACTACAGATTTATCACATGCATAAAAAATGAAGCTGAAGTACATCGAAACTTCAAAGAATTTCAGAATAAGATTTGATGTTAAATACTATTTCATATAAGGTACATATATTGAGCAATTGGATAGTTTGCTATATTGATGCATTCTGCTATACATTGTTTTCTTTTTTTTTTTCTTTTTTTTTATTCTACGGAGGGTTGCTCATCTTCCTTTGCATTCTGTATTCTCCTTATCTTTGTCACAATAAATCTCTTCTTTTTATCAAAAAAGAAATAGGAAATCTCCAAACCAGTTATAAAAGAAGGTCTCAACAACCATAATAACAAAAAATCACACAAAACAGAAACAAAAAGTGGAGAAAATCTGTTTTTCCTATCAGTTTTTGTATTATGATTACATAATCAATTAATGACATAGGAATCCACTATGAATTAGGTAAACTATAATGCAAGAAAGAATAAATATGTGCCTGCCATGTCCCAAGGAACCATCATTTTTTAAGGCTCTCAGACCTAACATGTTGCTTCTATATGTCAATCAAATATAATAATAAATTACAGAGAGATAGGTTGTGGGGGAAGCTACTCTAACGGTAATTTAAACCTTTCATTGTTAAGTTTTATCCTAGCTGGTACAAGGTAGTTATTGCTATTCTTAGTTCTTAATCTAGCTAAGAGCCTAAGATTTCGTAGCTTACTGTATCATTGCAGTAATAGGCAGTGTTTGGGGTTGACATTTTATAGTAAGCTTCTTCAAAGATATATTATATCCTGTATGCCTATATCTTACTCAATTCTTGTATAATCTTATCTAACATAAAGGAGTATGATAAGCTAAACACCATTCTTTGCCCATAGGAAAATGTAAATTGGTTCTACCAACAATGCACCAAGCACAAGACTTAATTTGTTAGAACTGCTTTCATTCAAAATTCAAATGCTTTTCTAATGTAAATTTAGGAGCTCACAAGTTGATTTGAAAAACTGCAACAAGAAACTTTCCTTATATCATCCGATATTTTGAGCTATTCTGTTAGAACTGCAATCAAGAACTGGAAGTAATTGTAGTATTGTTTTAGGATCAAGACAATGTGTTGAGATTCGAGAACCCAAGAAAAAGTTACACTAACTTGAGGAAGAGTAAGCAACGAAGCACTTCCAATTTTATAATGTTACAAAGATCAACCACACCTAACTAATTCCTTCTTACCTTCATTTATGGTAACTAACTCCTGGCTAATGGGCCCTAAATCCTAACATTTAACTCCCTAGTCCTTTTACAGTTTTTACACAACTTATGCAATCATGGCAACTTAACAAACTCTTATCATTGTTAAAGTATATATGTTAGGCACAAGATAAAGTTGGAAAAGAAACAATTGAAGCAACTCAAGAAATGAGGAGCAATCACCAAGGCATCTAGGGACATTACTTAGCTTTGGTTTTAATGAAAGAAGCATGAAGCATTCTTGAACTATGAATGAAGTAAGTACCAAAAATAAGAGAAGAGAAGCATGCCAGTAGAGAAGGCAGAAAGTCTAAGAAGACAGATTGAAATAGAAGAGAGCTTCATGGGTCATCATTCACATGGAGGTGACTGAGATATAAACTGATGGCAAAGCTGCAAGTTTCTTGGTATGATAATTGATACTATATACAATAGTGTTGTAAAATGTATTATAGATTATTTGAAAAGCATGCAACCCTTGTCACTGACAATCAAGGATGTACCTTACCCTAGAGCTCTTCAACAGTTCTAACTACTGGAAGAAAGAAACTATATAGGCAATCTTGTTCGTGTGAAGATAAGAACAAAGGTTAAAGGCTGGCTGTCCATTACCCTATGTAGTTAATTTTTTCCTGGCAGAAGCACAAAATATGTAATGCGAACTCAGAAATGGACCAATTCGTACAACTTACTCCAGCAAATGGGAACAAATGAACATATGCACAAGGCAGAGTAGCAGACCCAGCATAAACTCTCAAACGCTCAGCAATGTATGATTCGACACTATCGAAGAAGGAAAAGGAATTGGCCTAATAGCTATTTTGGTCCGTAAAAGCGAGAAACCCCAAACATAAATTTGTTCAGTATATATCAGGAGACATTGTATGCGCACCCTAATGGTACTTGACAAGGCATAAACAATAGCTATCGCAAATGATGCAATCAAAAACACTAAACAGGAAACTAGATAATACTAACAAGTATCTTCAGGACAATATAAAATTTGTTGCATCAAATGCAATTAAGGATCCTAACAGATCAATTTTAAGAAATACCATTCAATCCAAAATGAACAAAGTACACTATCACCGGAAATTAGTGATACAAAGCATAACATAGCAATCCTCATCGCTCAAAACCTTTCACAAAAAATGCAGTCTCTATTTAAATATTTTCCACAGACTGAGAATGAAGATCACTTACATCGCGATAAACCTTCACTTGTGTGTCTAGCTTTGACCTCCAACTTTGCAAATCCTATAATTAATACACCAAAAATAAAATAAACAAAGTAAATAAACTAAGAAAAGAGAGCGGAGAGAGCAGTCACTGAGAACTGTGAACTAAGGAATTTAGAAAAGGGATACTTTTTTTTTTTTTATCACCTGTTTCAAACTCTGGATTCTCGTGAGAAGCTCCGATCTCGATTCATTTAGTTCCTGAGAAGTAAACAATGGCAAACAAGATTCATTAATACACAAATAAATACATAACGTAGGAAATAAAAGTGTATTTTCGAAAACGGACCGCGATTTTAGACGAAATCGGAGTGACGTCATCCTTCTTCTGAAAAAAAGAAACAGAACTAAAATTGATTAATATTTAATGTTTAGTAGAGATAGTTGGAAGCAAAAAGGGAGAAAATGGCACTAACGGTGGAGGAGGGAGGGAGGGAAGCGGCGGCGGCGGCGGCGGAATCAGGGGAAGCCATTGTAGGGATCGGATTGGAGAGATTGTGAAGAAAGGGAAAGGGGGTTGGTTTGTTTTTGAAAATGGGGGGAGCGTGTGAGAGCTGCTTTCAAGTGTGGAAAATGGAAGCAAGAAATAACGTTATAAAAATTGTCGCCAGTAGACACTATATATACTAAGTAGGTAACTCAAATTTGAATAATTGGGCACCGAGATTAAATCAAGGTTCTGTTGGGCGGGACTATTTCTTTTTTTTTTTTTTTTCGTAAAATTAGCACGACTATTATTTTTAGTTACGAATATTTAAATTATTGATAAAATTAACCATAAAAACTAAAATACATATTATTGTACCTGTTCCGCTCTGGGTGTGATTCCTGTGTTCCGATGTATAGCTCGATCAAGATTTTGCTCGTTGATCCTTCTATAGCTCGGAACGCCCTTTCTGGGAACAGAGTGCGGTTGGCGTGGGACCTGCAAAAGGGACTCCGACGCCCAAGTCAATAATGTCACAAGATAATAGAGAATATAATATAAGAGAAATAGAAACAGAGATATTGTATATGCTGAGGTATTTTCACCCAAGTGATAGAGTGAGAAGAGGTTAAGAGATGAAAAGCCGAAGTTGTTCTCTGATGGGGTTAGGAGGTGGCTTTATATAGACGTTCATGCCTTAGTGATTCTTGCCGTTATACTGACCTTGATAGTAGGGCTGTTATGGATTTTTCCGTTATTTCCTTATATCTCGGTTGGTTTTGAGTGATTCAGATATTCTCGGTTGGTTATGGTGGTTTCCGAGGGAATCTTCTCTGTTTGTGTTGAAGCTCGGTCAAAGCTTCTGGAAGCCGAGTTTATCGGTATGGATCAGTACCCATGATAAAAAAAATTCATGTTGACAAAATATTCAAATATCAATTTTTGTTAAATCTGTTGAATTTAATGATAAATTATCTTTTTTTATTATTATTATTTTCAACCTTCTTACTCTTTATTTTCGTTTAGGTATTTTGAAAGACTTTAGACTTACGAAGTTTAAGACATAGAACAAGCTCAAAGTTGAGGTTTAGAAAGTGTGAAAGTGACGATGATTTTGTATTTTAAGATCAATCTCCGAAAGGACAAAGGACCAATACATCGCCTAATGCAATTGTGAAGAATGGGAAAGGTGTGGGGTGCAATTTGATAAACAAAGATAATGAAGGTTCACTGGATGTTGTAGTGAAGGATTATGTGATAAATTGGATTGGTAAATGCAAAGACCTAATGGTAAGTGGGTTGTTTCTACTTTTATTGTTTCTTCTAGTGGAAAAAAAAAAAACAGAAGAAGAAAGAGGTGGAGGAGTAATAATAATAGTAAATCTATGGACGCTAATGATCAGGGGTAAACGCTGATTGGATCGAATTGGATCCAATATCCACAGTTTTTTTAAGTTTGGATCTGATCCGATTGGATCCGCATATTTGCAGATCGGATCGGATATCAGATATATTCGTAAAACATAAAAATATTTTTTAAATCTTATTTTTATTAAAAAAATATTAACAAAATTCATTTTTTCTACTCTTTTAAATATGTTTACTTTTAAAATAATATTAAACATACTTTTCTTAAATAATAAAATTAAAATAATACAACATATATCATAATTATTAGTTGAAATAAAATATAAGAAGAATATTTACTTATTTATTTTTGCGAATTTGCGAATATGCGGATACTTATATAAAATCCGCAATCCGATCCTATAAGTGTGTGGATCGGATCGGATCCAACCCGATAGCCTTGCGGATCGGATCCATATCCGTAATTTTCGGATCGGATTCGAATAAATGTCGCGGATATGCGGATCGGATCCAATCCATGAACATTCCTACCAATAACAATGTTTTGAAGGAAGAAAGAAGGCTTGTCAGGGAATGGTAGAAGGAGTGTTCTCAATAAGACAATAACTTGCCAATAAGAAAAAGATAAAAAAAAAATAGGAAAATGCAAACAAAGAGAAGAATAGTGATGATTGGTAAGTTAGAGATAATGATATTAAGAAAGATTAAGAAAAATGGTAGTTGGAATAGCATAGAAGATGAAAAAGAGGTGGTTGAAGATATGAAAAAAGAGTACTTTAAAATTTTAATATTAAATTTTAGTGGAGTCAATAAAAATTTGACGTTGAGATATTTTTGTTCACTGAAATCAATTTTTATAAGTACAACACGAAATTTTATATTTGTGTTTTTTTTTTAATTTCAATTGTCTTTTATGTTAATCTAACCATAATTCTCGCTTTCTTCACTTAGTTTTTGTTTTTTTTTTATGTATTTTAAGTTTTAACTCCTTTTAATATCCATGATCCTTCTTCCTCTCTTTTCTTTAATTTTCTCCATCCTCCTTTTGTCATTGTTATGTCTCTCCTCCACATTGTCGTTGACACCATTACCTCTCCTTCTCTCTTCCTTATCCCTTTCTCCCTTTCTCTCTTCACATAGTCACCGCCATCATCTATGCTTCTCCTTCCATTGTCGTGTCCCTCCTCAATACTGTCGTTGCTATCCCTTCTCTCTTTCTATTTTCATATCATCGTGCTCATAATTGCCATTGATCATCATCTTTATTCAAATGTGTCGTCTTCACTATCGCGTGCTTAGATTTTTCTGTCTCATCTTTGTTCTTTTTTATCATTTATTTTAATTCGTTTCAAATTTTAAAAAAAAAACTGCATTACTGAACTGATGAAGGAATAAAAATTTATGATAGTATTTTGTGAAGGGTATTTACAAATTTGATTAATTAATATTATTAATATTATTGATATTATTATTAATATTATTAATATTAATAAACGGTTACTAGCCGTTTAGTACCATTTGGTTGAAAGGACACAACCTTTTAAGGATTGTGTGTGTTCAAAACATTGTATCTATTGGCTAAAGGGACACAACTCTTTAAGAGTTGTATATGTTCAAAACATTGTATCTATTGGCAATAGAAAAGACACAACCATTTGTATACGTAACTAATCATAATTGCTACGTGCAATATGTATAAATAAGTCCTTGTCCACTATTTCAAATAAAAGTAAGTACTAAGTGTACAATTTACTCAACCATTAAGAGATTTTCTTTGTTCAAGAGAGTTGAGAATTTCTTACTATTGCTAATTAAGAAATTCTTAGGTTTCATTGTATCCTGGGAGAGTATTGTCATCAACCCTATAGCAACTAAGTGTGGGGACAAATATTTCTCTAAAGAAAGCGATCTAATCGTGCCTTGAAACCACTACATAAATATAAGATTTTGTCATCTTCTCATACTCATATACCCAACAATTTTAGAGAGATATTTGTTGAAAATGGCACAAGATCAAAACACTACGTTCAAGGTCATGAATCAAGAGTTTGTCAAGTTAGATCGCTTTCTTGGAACGAACTTCAATAGTTGGAAGGACAAAATGATGTTTCTTCTTTCAGTTCTCAATCTTGCATATGTGATTAACTCATAGACTACACCAATTGCCAATGCTGCTGGAAGTTCCACAATGGAAGAGGAAGAAACGATTGTTCAATTGAAGAAGAAACATGATGCAGATACTATTGTATGTCGAGGTCATATGTTAATTCAATCACCATTGGAGATTTAGAAATCTTTGGAAGAAAAGTACAATACTAAACGACAAGGAACAGATAAGTTTACTATGATGAAATATTTTGAATTTGTTATGAATGATATTATGGATCAAATTCATGAATTACAAATCCTTGTAAGTAGACTTCGTGATCTACAAGTGGTGATCCTTGAATCATTACAAGGTGAAGAATATTTTTCTAATGAATTTGATCACTTTTGTGAATTATATGGTATTGTGCATGAATCTTCCGCTCCATATACTCCGCAACAAAAATGGCTTGGCGGAAAGGAAAAACTGTACCTTAGTGGATATGGTTAATTCAATGTTACTAAATGCAAAATTGCCTTACAATTTGTGGGGTGAAGCATTATTGTCATCATGTCATATCCATAATAGGATATCATCAAGACATAGAAAGGTTTCTCCTTATGAAATTTGGAAAGGAAGAAAACCTAATTTATATTATCTTAAAGTGTGGGGGGGTTTAGCCTTTTATTGAGTTCCTTATCAAAAGAGAACCAAATTGTGGCCAAGAGGCATAAAAGGCACTTTTATAGGATATGCTCAAAATTCTAAAGCATATAAATATTAGACTTAGTGTCTAATGTAGTTGTTGAATCAAGAGAGGTAGAATTTATTGAAAATAAATTTATCAATTATTCAACTTCTAATTTAGAATATCCCCAAAAATGATACTAATGTTTCACAAGAAATATATATGGAGCAACCGAAAAGCTATGTGCTACCCGGAAATGAAAAGAAAGTTTTCAAATTAATTAAGTCTTTGTATGGGTTAAAACAAGCGCCTAAACAATGGCATGAGAAGTTTGATTCAGTGGTGTTATCAAATGGCTTCTCACATAATAGTGCGGATAAATGTATTTACTCAAAATTTACTAAAAATTATGGAGTAATCATTTGTTTATATGTTGATGATATGTTAATCATCGGAACAAATTTAGAAGGAATTCGTATAACGAAGGAGTATCTAACTTCTAAATTCAAGATGAAGGATTTGAATGAAGTTGATACAATATTAGGCATAAAGGTGCATAAGAATGAAGTTGGCTTTACTTTAAGTCAATCTCATTATATCAAAAGGTATTGAAAAAATTTGATAATCTCACAATTAAAGAATCCAATACGCCGTATGATCCTAATCTTAAATTAGAAGGAAACATGGGAAGACCTATAGCACAATTAGAATATGCTAGCGCTATAGGAAGTTTAATGTATGCAATGTATCGTACTAGACCTGATATAACATTTGCTGTGTGCAAATTATCAAGGTTTACAGGAAAGCCTAGCAATCAACATTGGAAAGCTATAACAAGAGTTATTGGTTATCTCAAGAAAACCATAAACTTGGGATTACATTATAGTGATTATCCCGCAGTTTTAGAAGGTTATTCCGACGCAAGTTGGATTAAAAATCTTAGTGATAACAAATCCACTTCAGGATGAATTTTCACCATAGGTGGTGGAGCAATAAGTTGGGCCTCAAAGAAACAAACATGTATTACACATTCTATTATGGAGGCTGAGTTTGTAGCTTTATCAGCCGCAGGTAAAGAAGCGGAATGGTTAAGAAATTTGTTATATGATATAAAGCTGTGGCCACAGCAGACGACAGCCATTTCAATCTTCTGTGATAGTGAATCAACCATGTCTCGAGCATATAACAAGGTTTATAATGGAAAGTCTAGACATATAAGTTTGAGACATGAGTTTGTGAGGCAACTAATAGATGATGGTGTAATTACCATTACTTATATAAGATCTCAAGAAAATTTAGCAAACCCTTTGACTAAAGGTTTGTCAAGGGATAAAATCAAAGAAACTACTGCTAAAATGGGATTAAAACCTATTATTGCTAAATGATGGAAACCCAACCTTATTCTAGTAGACCACTAGTTTTAAGGTTTAATGGGTAATAACAAGTTATTTAGCAATTGGAGCACTAAGGTATAGGATTTAGTGCTATTTACAATATCTAAAGAAAGCGATCTAATCGTGCCTTGAAACCACTACATAAATATAAGATTTTGTCATCTTCTCATACTCATATACCCAACATTTTGTGATGAAGTTAAAAATCAGTAATAGCAGTGGTGGTAGAAGGCTCTAGTGGTGACAATGTTAATGTTGGTGGTCGATAGTAGTAAAGAATTCATAAGGATAAAATTGACATTTGAATTAAATTATTTTGTCTTGTACATAAGTACATTGTTGTTAAATACTTTAAAAAATTTGTATCTATTTATATATATATCTTTTAGTATATTTATGTCTGTATCTATGTATTTTGAAGGTACTAACCAAACATAGTCATGTTTACTATTTAATAACACACAAATTTTAAAAACAGATATTGACACATAATGACAAAATATATTTATTTAGTGTCTTATCAAAAAATTAAAAGTAATATATTAGACACAAGAGATGAGGCACATATTATTATTATGTAATTGAAGACAAAATTTTACTTTCAATTCTCATCACCTTCATTACCAACAACTTCATAAATAAATACTAGTGTCTTAATAACAGAACAAATTACATATATTCATTTGCATATGTGTCTCTTTGTTCGTATCTTTAGTAATCTAAGGCTCCATTTGGTTATATCTTAGACATAGATATAGATATTGAGACATATATTAAGAAGACACAGACACAAAATACATGTATACATATTTTATATTTGGCAAAATAAATATACAAAATATTAAAAAATTAATAATATTTTCATCTTCTACCTTCACCACCATCACCACACAAACTTTTGATCCACCAGCACCTATTTTTCTCCTTCACCACCATTCATATAACCAAAAGTAAATTATCTAGATATTAAAAAATTCTAATAATTTCAACAATAAATTCAATAATATTAAAAAAACAACAGACATGAATAACAAAGAAAAATTTAAACTTCGTTTTAGAAAAAAAAGAAAAATGAAGAAAGAAGTAAAAAGAAAGAAGAATAGACAGAGAGCAGAATCAGAGAGAGCAACAATGACAAACCAAAGAGAAAGAGGGAGAGAGACATTGGTGCGACCCGGAGAGAGAGAGAGAGAGAGAGAGAGAGAGAGAGGCGGTGGCGGCGGCGAGGAGAAAGAGAAAGTAGCGGATATGGACAAAGAAAGAGGATATGCGACGGATCTGGACCAAGGTGGTTCAGAGGCGACAGATCTGAATGAGTAATAGAGAGTAGGAAGAGAGATAAAGAGAGAAGGGCACAGCGGCAATGGCGGAGACAAAGAATGTAGCAAAGAAAATAGGGAGAAAGAAGGAGAGAAGAAGAGGAAGTTAGAGCATTTGAGAAAAGAGAATAAAAAAGGAGAAGAAAAAAAGTGGAGTTAGAACGAAGGGTAAGACTGATATTTTAAAAAATAATCAGGGATAAAAGAGTAAAATTTTGTGTCTCATTTATTGTTTCTCAGTATCTTATTGTTTTTGAAAGACACCATATACATATTTTTTTTAAAGGAGGATGTGCGATAGATCTGGACCAAGGTGGTTTAGAGGCGACAGATCTGAATGATTAATGGAGAGTGGAAAGAGAAAGATGAAGAGAGAAGGGCGCAACGACAACGGCGGAGACAAAGAAAATAGACAAGAAAATCAGGAAAATAAAGGAGAGAAGAGGAGGAGGGTAGAGCATCTGAGAAAAAAGAATGAAAAAGGAGAAGAAGAAAAAGTGGGGTTAATACTAAGGATAAGACTGGTATTTTAAAAAATAATCAGGAATAAAAGAGTAAAAATTTGTGTCTTATTTATTGTTTCTCAATTTGTTATCGTTTTTGAAAGACACCAAATATATGTATTTTATGTATGTTTATGGGTTAATGTATCTTTTAAAAATTAAAGTCTCAACAACCAAACAATGTACATGAGTACACGTGTCTATTTCTTCTATAGACACGAATATAAAACAAACGATTACTAAGATAATAACAAAGAAACACGACAAATCAAATACAAAATATAAAGCTTAATTAATCAACCCAAGCAATTACCATTTGTATTCCTCTTGGTTAGTTGGACGGGATTATTAACCTATCAATTTTTGCATAATATCTCTAACACATAGGTATAAATACAAAATATAATATAAATAACTAAAATAAAAATTTGTTTAGTTAAAAAATTATACTATAAGAAAAACACTATATACTGTCGGACATTATCGTCGAATTTTTTTACGAGAAAAACTGAAAATTCTTCTGAAAAAAATTACCGTCGGATTAGTAATTCCATTACTAAATTCGACAGTAATCGGTGGCACGAAACTTTCTATCATTAGTGCCACATTTAGTGTCGGATTTTACGGCAGAATTTTTTGACGGTAACAGGGTTTAGTGAAACGCTGTGCACAGGCGACGACGAACGATTTATCGTCGGATTTTTTGGCCAGTAAATTCGATAGTGAAATTGGGATAAAATTCAAACATGAAACCCTTCCCCCTGACTTCTGCGAACTCTCTCTCTCTCTCTCTCTCTCTCTCTCTCTCTCTCTTATCACTGCTGCTGGAGCTGTCGCCGCCACTGCTGTTGATGTTGTTCCTGTTGAAGGAAGTCACCTTGTCGCTGTCACTGCCGCCTCCTAACACCACCATGCTTCTACCATCACACATTCACCATCAGAGATAATTTTTCTATAATTTTTTTATCTTTTAAGATTTTTTTGTGAATTTAGAATTTTGTTAGGTATTTTATTAAATTCCTTATTAAATTTATTTAATGAAGTGCATGATTAGGATTTGTTACGATAATTTAGTATAAGTAGAAATTAAATGATATTAGGATAGGTTAGGTAGGGTGAAATTAGAAGTGCTTGACCTGTTGGAAGATTAGGATTCATTATTATATCGTTTGCTTTTGGTATGGAAGTTGTTAATTTGGTAAAATTAGAATTAGGTTTTAATTAATTGCAGTGTTGAGTTATATTTATTCTTTTCAAAATAGTTTTTGAATTAGTTTTGCCTTATGAATTTAATAAGTTGTTTTTTATTAGGACAGTGCTATTTTCTCTAGGATCAATTAGAGTTTGCATCTTTTGTAGTCTGTGCAGTCATATTGCAGGTTGGTTTTTTATCTATGAGTATAATGAATTGTTTAAGTTTTATGCCAGACTTACTTTTCCAAGAATAGAGTCTTAGGACAAAAGTGGGAAAAGGTTGCATAGTGGCGCCTTCTTGAAACCCTTGTTTGCTGGAAAATTGTGGAGTAATAAGGGGTTACGCACTAAAACTGCTAGGATTTATTATTTTATTGAATGCATGTTTGTTCTTATTTGTGCAAAAGTGATAAATTTATTTGGTGGATGTCTCTGAATTAAGTAGAAGTTCTGCTGAATTTTCATTTAAATTGTTTAAAACATGTTTGGTTTGTGAAAAAATGATAATTGGACTTGGTAGGAGATTCTAATTATAGAAGAAACTCTGTCAAATTTTCTAAAAGATTTAATAAGTTGTATTGTTAGTTGAATTCTAAGGTGTATGTGGCAAAATAATTCCAAGTCCTCATCTGCGAATGTGTGATAGGGGTAATGGTGGATGGGGTGGGTTAAAACCTGAGTTCTTTGAGGGGTTTGACAAGTTTGTTGCGTATGTCTTCAACATGGAACCATTTAGGAGCCAAGAGATTTCTAGGTGTCCGTGCTATAAGTGTCGACTGACTAAGTGGTTAGGACCTTCAGAGACAATACTTCACTTTTATCGTAATGGGTTCATGGATGGGTATTGGATGTAGATGGAACATGGAGAAGTGGATAAGCACGGAATCAACCAGTCTGCCTCGAGTTCCAATAGGCCGGTGGGTCGATCAATGAGATTTCGGGTGATTAGAGAACTAAATATGGAAGAAATGAATTAGGAGGGTAACCAAGAGAGATACAATGAAATGGTATTTGATACAATTGGTGTTACTGATATGGAAGATGCTAAGCAAGAGCCTAACCCGGAAGCAAAGAGATTTTATCATCTATTAGAATCTACTACGAAACCTTACAAACAACAGGATTCTACCATATCTCAAGAGTTGGAGAGATCAGAGGGCATTCTGCGTTGCTAGTTGCTCTTGTGGGAAGGTAGAGGGTGGAGACTCATACATTCGTATTGCCGGTCAGTGAGGTTACAGTGACACTCGAAGACGTATTACATATATTTGACCTACCGATTGATGGAAAGGTTGTGACCGGTTGCACCAATAGTAATCATAATTTCTTGGTCACCCAAAGCCTGGCAATTTCTGGTAACAAACCCGTTGTGAGTAGTTCCTCTAAAAGTTACATAAAGCAGTCATGACTTCTATTTACCCTAATTTAGTTATGATTGTAATTGCAATCTTTCTAATACATTAAATCATGAACTTGTCAGATAATTTCAAATACAATAATTCAAAACATGAACTTAGAAATTTAGAATTCAAATACATTAACTTAAAAATACATGAACTTATTCAAATACGTAAACTTAGAAATGCAGAAATCAAATACATTAACGTAAAAATACATGAACTTAGAAATTCAGAATTCAAATACAACGACGAAAAAAGACCTACAAACCACCACTGTCACCAACCCCACTTGGTCTAGCACGTTGATGACATCTACTACGACTATGACCCTGTCTCTCGTAAAGACGGCATACCCGGGTACCATGCATTTCCCGTGAGTCCATTTCTTTCAGATAGCGGGTCGATTTGGGACGACCTTTTGATGTTATTCTCAAGGCAGGATTCGTGACCATCGTCGATCCCGGGTAATCAGGCCATGTCTCCATGTTGCCCAACTAGACAAACTCCACTCAGTAAACCTTGCAAATCTCTAACATCATGTACATATCGCTAACATACACTTTCCAATCGAGGTGTTGGTTAGCACATCAAGCAATAACATGGCGACATGGCAGTTGCTCCACCTGAAAATGTCTACAATCG
>NC_029788.2:18083356-18095985 GCF_000816755.2 Arachis ipaensis
TTTGCATACCTCAAACACCTCATTTCTTATATCAAACCGGTGCACAACTATGTTTCCTGCATGCTGCATATTAGCTTCTATCCGCTGAATGGCAAATTCAAAGTATGTAAATTCAGCACGCTTGCGCTGATGAGCCTCAGTACTCTTCCGCGTAAATAGCTCATTCAACCAATAATATGTTGCTCGGACGAGCATTAGAACAGGAAGATTTCGAGCACCCTTCAATACTAAATTGATGCACTCGACAAGGTTCGTCATCATGTGACCCCATCAATGTCCCTCGTCAAATGCCAACTGGGGACGTTCGATGTTGTCGCACCACCGAGCATATGCCTCGCCTTGTTCTTGTAACCTCTTGTAGTTGATGTTGTATTTCTCCACTGTCCTTGAATACCCTATGTTGACAACAAGCTTTTGCAAGTACGGGACCTTGAATTCCCTTAAGAAATTGCTACCAATGTGCCGTCAATCTGAACCAGCAGCTTGCAATATTTGAAAGCTCTAATGCATGGATTGAAACTCCAAAATACCCGGTGAAGTATCCGAACATCGTCCACCTCTTCACCCCCGTTATACAAGGGCTGTGTTTCTATTTGGACTTGTGAACTAGGCATCTTTGAACCATTTCTGAGAACCACAATGGCAAAGCTTGGTAAGATTCTTTCCATCTACCGAAAACTTTGGCTATCTATTTCTGTATTGCCAACCAAGTATTTCGGTAACTAATGGTGTAGTTGAATATTACCTGGACTTTTGCAATTACAGATTTAACTTTTATGGATGGGTCGAATTCAACCAATGGCTTCATAGCCTCAGCAACCGTGTTCGAGTCCAACCTGGAGTGATCCTGTGAAATCATTCTCATAGAACCCGTGTGCCTCCTGTTGTATCTCTGAATCTCCCAACAACCTTTCTTCTGTATCAAGCTGGCTCGAATAAGCCAATCGCACCCACATCCATAAGTCTTGCAATTTGCATAGATCGTCTGTGGCTCAGATTCATAAACAACGTAATCAACTCTTCTAGAGATAATGTAACTCTGAATTGCCGCGATGAATGATTTTCTAGAACTGTATTCCATTCCGATCTTGAACTTCCCGTCCTTAAGATTAGCAACACCTATAAAAAAATAAATTGTCGCTCATCGATCTGTAAAAAAATTAAGGAAAACATACTACCCACTCCTCACATACCTATATTCGCATATTCGAGGAACTCCGATGCATGCATGATGTCAAGATCCAAGCTAGGCATAAAAGGTGGAACATCCATGGGTTGACTGACTGCGGGTGGAACCATTAAAGATTCCGTGACTACCTCACCTCCTCCATCGCCATCCTCCTTCATATGTAGCTTCGAACTTCTCTTCGCTATCATTGTTTATTCCTTCGTATGCATTAGATCTATTATCTTGCATATCTGGGTCATGTTGAATCTCATTTGCAGCTATATGTTCAAACTCAACATACAAATCAATCATTGGGTGTTGCACCTGAGTTTGCTGGTGAATATGAAACATCCATCGAATACTTATTTCGTCAACAATCGGCATAATCTTAAACTGTATTAGGCTGCCAAATACGACAACCAGACTCCTATAGAGAATATTGCTCACCCTCTTTAAAATATCACTCTCTATGCTTTGACAGAGACTGTACTATAGTTTCGCGAACTTTATAGTGCATGAAACCACAGACGAAAATGGATTTCCACATGCAAAGCTCACTCCTTCATATGTATTTTATATAATCTCACCATTGTGATAAACCAATATATTTGCCGTGCCCTCTATCACACCAATAATGAACTAAAACAACTCTTTTGCAATGAAGTAAAATGGTAACAAGTTTCAGTTGTTATAGGTAGAGGACTCACCTTGCAGGTTACATGTTGAAATGACATCCAACCAGCATTTGACACGTGTATAATACACAGGGTGCGTGTTGCTTGTATGACTGACACGTGCACAACACGCAAGGTGCGTATTACTTAGATGACTGCCACGTGTTTAACACGTAGAATGCGTGTTGCTCTTGATTAGGACACGTGTCCATCATGCTGCATGCGTGCTGAGTCAACACGTTATCTGCGTGTTGGCTCTGCTATATCTGCAACATCCACCCACTTATATATACACAAAAATTCCCCATTTTCTAGCAAAAACTCATGTTTTTTCCATTTAAAAAAAATAGCCATCTTATTAGTTAGTAATTATTAGTTAAAAAAATAATTCTCTAATAAAAATAGTGAATAACATAAACCTTAAAATATAATTCTCTGATCCATGACTTGATTCTTGGCTTTTTTTTCATTTAAATTAAACATTCCATATTTTCTAATTAAAAAGATAATAGCAAGAATTAAAACATAAATGTTAATAAAAAATATTTTATATTTAAATAAAAGTTAATATAAAGTATAGCCTTCTTCGAAAATAATACAAGAACTCAAACATAGATTTTTTTAAGTTTAAAGTAACAAACAAAGTGATTAAATTTAAAACGTTTGTTATACATACTGTAGAGGATAACAAATGTACAAAGATCAATAATAGTTAATAATCATTCTTTATTCTTGATATATAGTTCAGTTTGACAGCTAGCCAAGCAATAATAGAAGCTTGGTCTTGGGCTTTTAGTTACTGAATATATATATCAATGTAAAGTGTAAAAAGGTAGAGTACTAGAGGAGTACGGATACAATTTATTTTTCGTTGTTTGCTTGCTATACTTGCTTTCTGGGTTTCTTTGCATAATTTTTCTCCTCTCTTCACTAAGATCCTTTATGCATACATGTTCTTATCTCAATATCACTTCATGGTATCAAGAGCCTAACATTGATCCATGGCTGAACCTACATTTAACAATGCTTTATCTCTTCCTTCAATTTTCTCCCCCAAATCCTTTCAAAACCCTATTCCAAACAAGCTAGGAGGGAAGAACTTCAAGACATGGCAATAACGAGCTTTCGCTGCAATAAGGGGACAAGATTTTGAGAGTCATCTTTCAAAGGAGTAAGTCCCATTGCAATTTGCATCAGCCGCTGACAAACTCACTGGAATAGAATCACCAACCTACAAAATTTCCTTTCTTCTCGCATCTATGGAACTCGATTTTGCAACCAAGATGGTCGGGTGTGCATTCTGTCATGAAATTTGGAGCAGAATTAAAGATTATTTCACCAAATCTACCACATACAATATCAAACAGACTAAGAAGCAATTGAAACAGGTCAAGAAACATGAATTGTCATCTGTAGAGTACATTTCGAAGATCAAGACCTTGACTGACTCTCTTGCTACATTGGGAAGCCATCTTTCATCTGAAGAACACATTGACATCATCTTAGATGGATTGAATGAAGACTATGAATCACTTTTAACCACTGTTAATGCCAAGTCAGAGATATATTCTCTTACTGAAATTGAGAATTTGGTCCTATCTCACAAAGATATGCTTGCCATATTCAGGAAATCTGAATCTCTTCCTATGCAAGCAAATCTGACCCAATCTTCTTTTAGTGAAAGAAGAGGAAGCGATGGTAGATTTGGAAGAGATGGCAGAGGTTTAGTTCCATCCAATTGGCTACAATGCCAAGTTTGTGAAAAACTTAGACATGTGGCATGGCATTACTTTCACCGATTTGATCACAACTTTTCTTCTCCTTCTCAATCCCAAACAAATCGATCTGCTACTCAAACTCCTAAAAAATGTTCAACTTCAACCTCCACACTGAGTTTTTCCACCCCACCTCCTCCAACAGCATCATTTCATAACCCTTCCATTTACACATCTGTTCCATCCACCCTTTCTGATGAGGCATGGCATCCTGACACAGGAGCCTCTCATCATGTTACTAATGATCACATGTGGGGACTAGCCTTCTTAATTTTCTATTTAGGCTACAGATACTATGTTATCTTTATAGATGGTTATTCAAAATACACTTGTCTATTTTTGCTTGTTAATAAAAGTTAGGTTTTCAATGCCTTTAAACAATTTGAAGCTTTAACAGAGAATTTGACAAACCACAAAATCAAATGCTTCCAATATGATAATGCTAAAGAGTTTACATCTAATGCATTTACTAGTTTTCTTGCTGAATCAGGTATTTCTCATAGAATGTCTTGCCCTTACATCACCAATCAAAATGGGGGCAGGTATGTATATTACTCATATTGGTAATTCTTTATTACTTGCTAAAGATTCTAATCGTTTATTTCGTTTGTGTTCTTTAATTCACTCACCAGAATTAACTAAGAATCTGATTAGTGTTGGTAAATTTGCTAAGGACAATTAGGTATTCTTTGAATTTCATGCTCGACATTGCTATATCAAATGTGAGAACTCTAAGAAGATCCTCTTATAAGGTTTTCAAAATCAAGGAATTTATCAATTTCATAATGCTACTGTCCCCAAATTTGGAAGCAATAATCAAAGACCTATGTTATTTTCTGTTTCTTGTAATTTTGTTAATCTTTGGCATCTAAGATTAGGCCATGCTGCTCACAAAACTGTGCAGCATATTCTCAAGAGCTATAATCTTGACAAAGCTAATAAAACTCACAATTTTGGTTCCGATCAAGTTATGTGTGAACATTGTACTTGTGCTAAAATACATAAACTTCTCTTTCCCATATCTACTTCTACATTTAATAATCATCCCTTAGAAATTGTTTATTTAGATATGTGGGGACCAGCCCCTTTAATTTTTCATTTAGGCTACAGATACTATGTTACCTTTATAGATGGTTATTCAAAATATACTTGTCTATTTTTGCTTGTTAATAAAAGTCAGGTTTTCAATGCCTTTAAACAATTTAAAGCTTTAATGGAGAATTTGACAAACCACAAAATCAAATGCTTCCAATCTGATAATGGTAAGGAGTTTACATCTAACGCGTTTACTAGTTTTCTTGCTGAATCAGGTATTTCTCATAGAATGTCTTGTCCTTATATCCCCGATCAAAATGGGACAGCAGAAAGAAAGCATAGACACATCACAGAGATGGGCCTAGCTATGCTCTATACTGCCTCTATGCCTCTATCATACTGGGATGAGGCATTTTTAACTACCACTTACTTGATTAACCGATTGCCTTCTAGAGTTTTAGAAAATTAGTCCCTATAAGAAATTATTCAACACTAAACCAGATTATGAATTTTTAAAAGTCTTTGTAAGTGCTTGTTACCCACACTTAAGACCTTTTAATTCAGTCAAATTTGATTTCAAATCACAATAATGTGTCTTCATTGGTTGTTCTATACAGCACAAAGGTTATAGATTCCTAGCTCCCTCTGGTAAGGTGTATATTACTCGCATTGTTAGTTCTTTACTTATAACCACTTACCCTCAACAAAATCAAAATCTTTAAAGTAATGCACCTCAAAACCAAATTCCCATTTCTGCCATTGAAATACACTTGCCCCCTGTCATAAGGAGTACCTCATCCACTAATACCTACCCCATGAGTACCAGATCTAAGACAGGTGTCTTAAAGTCTAAAGCTCACATTGCATCTTCTACTACTTTTCAAGATATTGATCCTCAGATACCAAAATTGACTACCATAGCATTGCAGAAATCAGAATGGTTAGAAGCAATGAAAGATGAATACAAGGCCTTAATTAGAACTAATACCTGGTCTTTAGTTTCACCCTCACCAAACATTAATATTATCGATAATAGATGGGTATTTGCTGTGAAAAAGAATCCTGATGGTAGTATTCAAAAGTTCAAAGCTAGACTTGTGGTAAAGGGGTTCCATCAGTCACATGGTTTTGATTTTCAAAAGGTATTCAACCCAGTCATAAGACCAACCACTATAAGACTCATTCTAACTATAACTTTGTCTCAAAACTGGATTTTAAAACAATTTGATTTTAATAATACTTTTTTAAATGGTGATTTGCATAAAAAAATTTACATGCATCAGCCTCAAGGCTTTGAACAAGGTTCTCCACACCTTGTATGAAAATTAAATAAAAATCTCTATGGTTTTAAACAGGCTCCTAGAGAATGGTTTATGAAACTCAACTCAATTCTCCATTCTTTTGGTTTTTATAATACTAAGTTCGATACTTCTTTATTCATTAAGAATGGACCAACCTACATTATTTATCTATTATGCTATGTTGATGATATTATTATCACTGGAAATGATGTTGTTGTGGTTCAATTGGTGATTAACAAACTGCATAATTTGTTCTCACTTAAATATCTTGGACAATTACATTATTTTTTAGGCATACAAGTGCAGTATACTCATCCGAATCAGCTACATCTTTCTCAATCTAGATACATAGATAATTTGCTTTCTAAGGTTGGGATGAGTTTTGCCACTAGCATGCCAATCCCTATGATCTCCTCCCTTCAACTCTTGTCCACTGCCTCTGAATAATTTAAAGATCCTTCTCTGTTTTGTTCCATAGTAGGAGCTTTACAATATGTAACCGTGACAAGACATGACATATCCTTTGAGGTTTGTAAGGTCACCCAGTTTATGCATCATCCTTTGCTTTCTCATTGGAAGGGGGTAAAAAGGATATTGCATTATTTACAAGGCACCAAAACTCATGGCTTAGTATTCAACAAGTGCAATTATTTTCGGTTATATAGATTTGCTGATTCAGACTGGGCAGTAGATTTATAAGATAGAAAATCTGTCTTGGACTTTTGTGTATATCTAGGCACTAATTTGGTCTTTTGGTTTTGCAGGAAATAATCCACAATTAGCAGGTCGTCAACGGAGGTAGAGTTACAAAGCCTAGCCGCTTGCCAAGCTAAGCTCGAGTGGATAAAAAACCTGCTTCAAGAGCTGTAGATTAAGCTACGAACGGCTCCCACTATATTCTGTGATAACATGTCCACAGTAATGTTAGTAGTAAATTCAGTACTCCATAATAAGACTAAGCATTTCAATAGACATTCAATGTGTGAGAGACAAAATTAACACTAAGGAGCTTTATGTTGTGCACATTCTATGGAGTGAATAAATTGCTGACATTCTAACTAAACCATTGTCAGTGGCCATATTTGATCGGTTGAAATTCAAACTCAAAGTGGTTGACAACCCTCTCTTGAGTTTGAAGGGGGTGTAGAGGATAACAAATATACAAAGATCAAGAATAGTTAATAATCATTCTTTAGTCTTGATATATAGTTCAGTTTGACAGCTAGCCAAGCAATAATAGAAGCTTGGGCTTGGGCTCTTAGTTACTGACTATATATATATATATACACAATGTAAAGTGTAAAAGGGTGGAGTACCAGAGGAGTACGGATACAATTTATTTTTCATTGTTTGCTTGCTATACTTGCTTTTTGGGTTTCTTTGCATAATTCTTCTCCTCTGTTAATTGAGATCCTTTGTGCATACATGTTCTTATCTCAAAATCACTTCACATACACATAATTTCACAACTTAAATAATAACTTAATTGACAAATCACGTATTGTTTAGATTTAGTTGGTCTCTTTGGGTGTGTGTGGTTGGAAGAATTATAAATAATTCCTAGGAATTTTAAGATGGAAATATCATATTACCATGTTTGGTTCAAAGTTTGAAAAGCTATTCCTAAGCAAGTTTGATTCCAGAGAATCAGAATATCATCATTTCAATTCCCACCTTCCCCTTGGATATCTTTGATTCCCATGGGAATGAAATCTTTGTAACAAAGTAATACTTAAACCACACACACCCTTTATATTACTCTGTTACAATCATCTGTTATTTCTCATTCTAGAAAAATTTATATTTTAGTCCCTTAGACTTTATGCCACTTTGAAGGATTATGATTTATATTAATATTTTAATATCAAAAGTCCTAATAATTATTCTTTAGATGCCAATGAATTAAAAACTGGTTTTGTTAAAAATATAATTGTTATGGATGTCCTAGATTGTAACCATATTTTTTAAGATTTGATTAGATAGAGTCAGTTATAAATATAACTTAGCTAAGTCAGTTAGAAATTGGGTTCTTAGCTATAAATAACCTCCTTTTTCTGTTCTATGGATACCACAATCATTAATAAAGTCATCTCTTATTCTCCCTATTCTCTTCCCTCTTCTCTCTTCTTTAAAACTATAATCCTTATTTTCATAACATGTTATTAGCACAAGTTCTGCTCTAGACTAAATATGGATATTTTTTACGCTTCACTCAAATTCAATAATAAAGAAGTATGTCTCGTTGACAGTGCTTCAACACATACAATACTTAGAGACAAAAGATATTTTATCTCTCTTGTTATAAAAAATAAATAAATATAAGTACGATTGTTAGTAGTGCAAAAATTATTGAAAGCTCCACAAGAGCTACTATATATAGTATTACCTAGAGGAACCAAGTTTTTTATATATAATCAAGGTTGCAAAAACCGAACCGGTCATTGAACCGATCGAGTGACGGATTCAATGGTTCAATGGTTTAACTAAGATCGAATCGTAGTTGAATCGGTTTAATTAAATATATAATAAAATTATTAAAAATTTAATATATAATTTTAAATATACAAATTTAATTATTTTAAATTAATAAAATTTTAAATTTTATAATTTGACGTAATAACTTGTTCATATTTTATCATTAAAAATTTACAAAATAAAAATTTTCTAATTAACTTCTAAGTTCCATAATCAAGTAATCAGCAAGAATACGACAACAAAAATTTAGAATTACAAACTTATACAAAAAACTCAAGCCATCAGCAATAAAGAATTTGATTCACAAAAATTTCAAAAAAAGCCTTCCAATCAAGTATTTAACAACAAAAACTTAGAATCCAAAAATAAAAAACTCAGCATCCAAAATCAGAAAATTTAAAAACAAAAAAAAACTAAGCCAAAAAAAATCCAAACTCGAACATCCAAACTAAATTCAGAATAACATAAGTAACAATCTAACTCAAAGCACAATCCTAACTCAGAATCTAGTACACAAACTCAACTCAAAATTCAGAATCTTAGAAATTAAAACTGAAGAAGCAGTGAGTTACTGGAGATACAGGTAGGCAAGAATGGTGGTGACAGAGTGAGTTCGGAAGAGGATTAATTTGCGACGGCGAGGCCCCGAGCAGAGGTTCCACAGCGAGGCTCCGGGTAGAAATTCATAGAGGGGAGGACGCACTTGAAGAGGATTGAGCAACTTATTCTCAACCGACAAAAACAGGGCCGTCGAGCAAACATTCGAGACTAAGCAACCATTTCCAATGGCGACACTCCGACACCTTTGCGCAATGTAGAGGAGAAGATGATCAACAAGAAGAGCAACCGTTCGCGACGTCAAGAATTCCCAGAGGATAAGATGATCGAGGAAAATAGCAACCCTTTGTCACTGCCGACGGCTATGGCACCCTCTACCCGACGAGGACAGAGACGACAAGCTCAGGGCGGTGGTTATGAAATGTGTTTTAGGGTTGGGATTGTGACTATTGTGAGAGAAAAAGGGGGAGGAGCCGAGGGCAGTGTTCTTTTGCCTCATTTTTCTTCTTTTTTTTTTAAATAAAAAACGCGCAATTTTGATGGGGAAGAGCAAACCGGGATGCCAAAAAATCGGTTCAGTTCGATCGATTATTTCTTAACCGTCGATTTGGCCAAAATTTTAACTGATTTTTTATAGAGCAGTTTTATGTATCAATTGGACTTGCCAGAGGACCAATTTTCGGTTAATCCAGTCAAACCGACTGATCCGGTTTGATTTTCAGAACCTTGTAAATAATGCATTACTATCAAGTAAATCTCATAGAAACTTGTTATGTTTTAAAGATATCTGCCAAAATGGATACCATATAGAAACTGCAAGAGAAAAAAATAATGAATATCTCTATATCAGAACTATGATATCAGGTAAAAAATATGTGTTAGAAAAACTACTTGCCCTTTCTTCTAATGGTGTGTACTACACCACTATTAGCAATGCAGAATCACATGCCACAGTAAACTAAAGTTTACAAATATAAATATATTTACAATTTAGCATGATCAGTTAGGATATTCAAGTTCAATCATAATGAAAAGAATCATTGAGAATTCATTTAGTCATCTTTTAAAGGAACATGAAATTCTTCAATTTAATGAATTCTCATTTGCTACTTTTCTCAAGGAAAATTAATTACAAGACTATCACAAGTAAAAATTATGATTGAATTATCATCTTTTCTGGAACGTATTCAAGATGATATATGTGGATCTATTCATCTCCACCATGTGGACCGTTTAAATATTTCATATTTTTAATAGATACATCTTTACAATGGTCCTATATTTACAAGATTGCTTACTCAAATAGTTAAGTTAAAAACTCAGTTTTCATATTATGTTATAAGATAATATACATCTTGATAATGTTAGTAAATTTAAATCCAAATCATTAATGATTATTGTGTTTCAACTATAATTATGGTAGAAGAGTCTGTTGCTGATATACACACTCAAAATGATCTAGTTGAATAACTGATTAAACGCCTCTAATTAAAAGCTAGACCATAACTTATGAGAACTAAACTGTCTGTTTCAGCATGCGGGCATACTATTTTGCATGTTGCAATACTTATATGTGTTAGACCAACAAGTTATCTTAAATCCTTCCCATTACAATTGGCTTGCAGTCAGGAGTAAAATATTTGTCATCTTAGAATATTTAAATGTGTTATTTATATCCTAATTGCTCCACCACACCACACAAAAATGAGACCTAATGAAGATTGGAGATATATCTCAGTTTTGAATCCTCATCAATTATAAAATATCTTAAACCCACAACAGATGATTTATTTAAGGCAAGAAATTACTTGAAATATATTGTCGTTATCCTATTTATTTTAGATCTTCACATTAGACAATGTGAATTAGAAGTACAAAAGTTAATTCATATACAAAATATTGTAAATTAATTGTCAAATGTATAAACTGACCCAAAGAAAATAACAAGATCTCACATTTCAGCTGCAAATACACCAATAAGAATAAGTGTCTCAGAAGGACAAGTTATTAATATAAATGATAGCAATTCATGCGTAAAGTATGAAAGACCAATCGGTTCTAAGGATAAACATCCTCAAAAAGAAGAGATAATTAATCATGATTATCACAATATAGAAGCAAGTATTTAAAGGAGATTCGAATATATAAATATTGATAAAACCTCTAAAAAGGTTCAAGCACTTAAAAATAAAAATAAAGAAAACTCGATAAGTTATGTTACTACTTAAAAAAATATAGGACTAAAAGTATACTATTGTTAACAACATTTTTACTTATAATGTTGTTGTTAAACCAATAAAGCAAGATGAAAAATATGAATCAAAATCCATCAAAAAATATAGATAGAGGAATGATTTGCTAAAATGAAAAAAAATGTAATTTAAGCTAAATTAACTTCTCTTAAATTATCCTTTAGTCAAAACACCTAAAGGTGTAAAATCAGTGGCACACAAGTGAGTTTTTGTAGGCAAATTAAATGAAAAAAATAAAATAAAAAGATACAAAACATGACGAGTAAAATAAGAGAATTTTTATTAATTAACTTTACAAAATTATTAATTATTTTATTTTAATTTGTAAAATTGAAAATTTTTTAAAATTTAAACCAAAACACAAAATTTTAAATTTGTATTTTTATTAGTTTTATTTACATAATTCAAATGGGATATTTTTTATTAAAAAATATAAATAAGTGGTTCAAATAGTAAAACAGTTATGTTATTTAGACACTAAAAATTAATCATCAAATTAATCATATATATAATAGGGTAATTTATCTAAATGAAATGGATGGAGAAAATATTTACGCAAATACAACAATTGAGAATCGTTTACCTTTATGTCCTATTACTGTTTTATATAATCCGTGGTAACCTATCATATTGTGGTAGTACGGTTTATGAAGAGTACATAATGAACATAAATCTTAGTAACTTACAACGGTTTATGAAGAGAGTTTTATGAACATAAACCTTGGTAACTTACCACGGTTTATGAGGAAGAAAACTCTATATATACACAGTGAAAACTCTATATATACAAAGTGAAAATTTTTACGGTATATATATAGAGTTTTCTTCCTCATAAACTGTGGTAGGTTACCAAGGTTTATATTCATAAAACTCTCTTTATAAACCGTTGTAAGTTACCAAGGTTTATGTTCATTACGTACTCTTCATAAACCGTGGTAGGTTATCGTATTTTACTAAAACGTGGTGGGTTACCACGGATTATATAAAACAGTAACAGGACATGAAGGTAAACGATTCTCAATTGTTGTATTTGTGTAAACATTTCCTCCATCCATTTTATTTAGATAAATTGTCCTATAATATATGTATTGATGAAATTATAAAATATATATTTAAAAATAAATTAAATAATATATATTTATATATAAATATCACGTTTTTGTTTTTCAATTTTGCTACCACTACATTGTTCCTTAATTTCGTAGGTTGAGGTTATGAAATTAGACCGCCTGCAAAATTGGATATATAATACACAAAAGAATTATTACTTTTACTATTACTTAAATTAATAAATCTATTTTTTTTTTAAAAAAAAAACCCTTGATTTTTCTCCTCATATATTAAAGCAAATTAGAAAAGTGACGAGTCAATGAAAAAGAGCATCATAGCCC
>NC_029788.2:18096163-18096637 GCF_000816755.2 Arachis ipaensis
ATTGCCATTCATATCTAGTTCAAGAATTTCTCCTTCTCCATAAACTAATTTATGAATAGGGATGGATAAGGGTCTCTTATCCTTTTTGACCAAATTAAATTTATTTCATTTTTGTTAAAATTAATGAAAGAGTCTTATCCTTGGAATAAATTGATTGAGAGAACAAACAAGTTTTGGATAAGGGATAAGAATATAATAATAAATGATATATATAACATCTTTTAAAATATTCTCTTAAATATTATATTAAATATTTTTTTTAAGTGATGCTACGTGACGTAGCCTTAACTACTGGTAATTACCAAGAATCTCATATAGTAGGGGTGAAAAATTAAGGAATTCAAATAAGTTTTTGAAAAATATTATTTTAACCAATAAAAAATCTGTTTTATTAGTCAATTCAAACAATTTATTCGATACTAGAAAGATTTGTTACATATATATATATAGGTTATCAAAATTTCTGGGGTTAGC
>NC_029788.2:18096774-18101138 GCF_000816755.2 Arachis ipaensis
CCTAATCATGATTTTTTTTTTTAAAGGTAAGAGTAATTTCTCGCATGATTTCTTAATTAAGAAAAAAAAAAAAGAACCTGTAGGATGCATGGAAGGGAGACATGCATTGGAGGGAGATACCTTGTGATCCAACCAGGTTGCGTTGCTCTCTCTCCAACAATTTGGGTCCAACGCGTATGGCAGTTTGTGTATATATCTTTAGGGCAAATATTTGGGGGGTATGGGAGATTTTCAAAGTAGATAAGAATATAAGATACAAATGAAAGATTCTTTTTTCTTTAATTTTCTCTACAAATGCACCACATATATATTTCCAATGTACAATTTCACCCTTTAATTAGTGGATGTATTGGATAATGATGAGAAATTCTTCCGTACGTACATTATTCATATCATATCTTCTTGTTTTCCATCTATTTTCTGCTAAATTTTCCTTTCCTTTGCTATTTTTGGTTTTGTAATTAATCACCATATAACTGGGATAATAATATTTTTTCTCACGGTATTTTATAACTCTACAAGTCGAAAACTAATACGTCGTGGATCTGAGATCAATTTAAAAATTTATTATTGGTCAATAAATTGTTGCATACACAAGACTGAGAGTCGAACCAGATAAATAAACTAACCATGAGTTGATTTGATTGGGATAATAATGCTAAGTTATAAGTATTCCCGGAAAAAAATATGCTAGCTTTTTGATAATGAAAAGTATAAGAAACAAATTTTTAAATAGTCATGTTAGTCTTTATTTATTATAAAATTACTTTTTAATCTTAATTTTTGGAGAACTAAGGTTTAGGATTAAAATTTAGAGTATAGAATTTAAAATTTAAATTAAAAAAATATGACTAAAAAAAGTAGCTTCTTAATTAAACTCTTAAAAAATATATATGATGTGTGTGGTAGATATACGTATTTTTTTTATACATAAAAAATTAAAACATTACTCTCTTCTTTTGCAACTCATAATTGAAGAAAAAATTCAATTATAATAAAACTCTTGTGAATAAAATAAAAAAGTTGTAAGGATATATATTATTATATAGAAAAAAGTTTAGGAGCCAACAATAATTCATCGGTTACTAACTTAAAAATTGGTCAATAATTTAAAAATATATAAAAAAAAATATCCTGAATAAAAAACATAAAAATATTCAAAATATAAGTAAAATGAACGTTTGAAAGTCAACTAAACAAAGTATAAAAGCAAATAAGATTCAAAATTTTGGATTTTTTCTATTAAAATTTAGAATTTAAAGTTTAAGATTTTAGAATTTAAAGTTTAATGGTTAGGATGACAGCAACAGCATAGTAGCTAAGGATAATGGTAGATGAAATTGTAAAAAGAAATAAAAATGGATAAAAGAATAGTTTCAAAAAAAAATAGTAAGCGATTGAATTTGCTTGTTTAATTTATTAAAAAATTCTCAAGTGTTTTAAAGCAAATAAATGTTTTTGTTCATGTGAATTAATTTAAATGTTAAAATATCAACAAAATAAAATTCAAAATATTAAATTTTAAATTCTACATTTTAAATTATAAACTCAAAATCTTAAAATAAAAACTAACATTAAACTCACAAAATAAATGACAGAAAACAAAAATATTTATTTTTCTCAAACCACACGCGGTTATTTTTGTTCTATTATTGTGTCACTATAGGCTTGGCCTACCTTTATTCTCTTGTGCGGGTCAACACGTTTAGTCCCAATCTTGTTGAGCTCAAAGCTCTTATCCATCATATATATAGGCAACATAATCAAATTTGTGATTGTGAGGGGTAAAGAATGTTATGAACGAGAGAAGAGGGAGGTAAATGGTGCGGGCACGGATTTTTGGCAATGGCATGAAATTGTAACGGTCACAAAAAGTTTTATATTATTATTATTATTATTATTATTATTAACAATAATAATAATAAGAAAGTACAAAATATTAGAGAATTATCATCATAATTTATTATTTTTGGTCAATAGTTAATCAATAATATTTAAAATTTGAGTTAAAAATATGTTGTTAATTTGCTAGACTAAACATATTAGACTAATATAGTGAAAAATACTAACTAAAAATAATAAATTTTATTTATTGTTTTTAGATGAAATCCTCCTCTAGAAAGTGATAGAAGAATGATATAACGAAAGTTTCATGTAATTTATATGGTGAATGCTACTATGTCCTCTTTAAAATAAAGGATAAATTACTTTTTGTGATATATATAGTGCCTATAATTATAATTAAGTTGAATGTTAACCATAATAATTAGGTATATATTCTCTACTTTTCTTTCTCTCTCTTGTGATTATTTAAATTTCGTTTAGCATCACCAGTCTATGATGATGGTGGCGGCTGTCACCGCTGGAAAAAAATTTTTGCAGTGATGAATTCACAAACCCATTAACAAAGTGCAAGTACGTATTCAGCTCGTTACACATAGCAACATTTATGTTACCGAAGTACGGAGAATCTCTGCTACATAGGCACAACTCCTTCCCAACCTCAGCGTACTGTGCCTCCTCTACCCTCTTCTGTATGGTGATAACATCTTCAACATTCACTATTCACAAAACTTTTGTCCCATGAAAGTGATTAAATTCTTGTGCATAATTGTCACCTCATCTTGCAAATTCTATTGATCTCCATCACCTCGACAACAATGTCTTTAGACCTACACTTATAAAGGAGGGGGCATTTGCCCCCACAAATTTTTTTTAAAAAAATTAATATATATATATATATATATTAATTGTGTGTATATGTTTAGTTCTTATCAATATGTATAGATAGTTCTAACTTAAAATTTTAAATATAACTAAACCAATTTAGATCGGTCAAGTGATCAACTTAGTCGTTCGCTTAAGTAAGTATTGGCGGTTTGAATTCTATCTCGTATGTGTAGCAACTTATTGTCGGCCAATTGCAGACTTCTAAATGAAATTCAAATTCAGGACGGATTAGTCCTTAACAGTGTCTTTAATTGTGTTTATGACTTGAGGATCTAAAGAATCTTTTTGAATGTCTTTATGACTTCTATCATCACAGACCATAAGCTCTTATCTACCTTCAAGTGCATCAATTGTATTCGTAAAGATTTTTTCCATGTCATAAAACTCGTCTAGTAAATCACTTTCAATATATATATATTACAAAGGATAATTTACCCTTTATTTTAGAGAGGATACGATAAAATTCACCAATTTATATATATTTAATTACATATATAGTACATCAAATTGGGCTGGGAATATATTTAGCACATAATTAAGTTATAAAAATAATCAATAGGATGTACAAAGAAAGATTAATTACATATATCACCACAACCACACACAGTTACACAAATGACATTCACTATATATACTAAGTACTCTCCAGTTTTCACCATTCACCAAATCAAAGAGTACCCCACAAACTTCACCAACTGATACACAAATCAATGACACATACAATTACTTTGAAAATATATAGAGAAACAACCCATCATGCATCCCCCACTATGACCATCTAGAAACTTAGCCTGCCCGTCCTGCTCAAACTCCATGCCGGATATGGGTACTTTCTTGGCCATATGTATACCAATAAAATTAAAAAATTTTAAGTTTAAGGATATGATTTACCTGGGAATAAAAAAAGGAGGCGAAAAAAAAAATTTTAAATATAAAAGTAGAGTTAATTTTAAAATAAAAAAGTTTTACACCTTTCAAAATTATGTATGTATAAATGGGCTACATGTCCCTGACTTCAAAGGAGTTCTTGTTCTTGACGACTATGTCATACATGTGCATGGACTTGAACTTGGTGAAATCCTTAGGCAGAGAAATGAGGTGCACGGTGGACCGCTTGTGGAACTGAAGAAGCTCTGGATCATCATAGTAACGCTCCCATCCCAGCGAGCGAAGCTTGGTTTCTAGGGCGGCGTAATTGGTGATTACCTCGTTCGTTGCCCTGTGAACCAGCACCTTGCGCCTTACGGCTGATGCTTGCCGCCCACCACCCTCCACGGCGTCTGCGCCTGGGTTCTCGACGAGCCGGACCACGCCGTTCTTGAAAACCCAGACGCCAGACATTCTTTATTAATGTTAGAGGTGTGTGTTATTGTCTTTTTCTTTAGAGTGCTTGTGTGCGTTGCAAGCTAGAGAGTATGGTGTTACATATATATATACACACAAACAGGTAAATGAAATAAATTAAACGATGGGGTTCGAATTTTAGGGTTTGTTTGAGAGAGGGCGGTGTTTGGTTAATTTGTTGAATGTTGTATTTGTATAGTATATCATATAGATTCCAATAGAATGGACTCAATGGATAGTGATATATATAGAATGAATTGAAATAATTTTTTTTTTTTTTAAGTTCATGT
>NC_029788.2:18101764-18102987 GCF_000816755.2 Arachis ipaensis
TGTATATATTAAAAGGAATAATTTACCTTTTATTTAAAAAAAAAAATATGATAGAATTTACTAATTTTTTAACACCCAATAATAAAATATTCCCCTCACATAATGTATGTCGTTTGTGCATTTCGATTCTCACTTGTACGCACATATTTATGCCAAGTTGGTACATGAATCAATGAAATCATGAATGGTTCAAAGAATAATAATATTTCTCTGATAGATAAATATGAAAATAAAGAAAGAAATTTTAGCCAATCATCTTATATATACTAGCGTTTGATTCTTGCTTAGCTTAATTGTCATGAAATTAAAAAACTGATGGGGTATATAACATATATATTATAAGACATGCACTATTAAAAAAAAAAACAGGATGTTGCTAGAGTTTTATATTCCATATATATGTTCCAACTTAGGGCATCTAAAAATTAGTGCCAGAGAATACTTTGATTTCAGTTTGTAATTGTCTTTTGGCAAATGTATTGATGACAATCAATTTTGATGGTATGTTTTTTGGTGGAGAAAAATATATGTAAAATACAAGACTGGTATTCTAATTTTATATGAATAAAAATATTATTTGTATACTAAAATTAGTCACTAAAATTAGTTATAAAATATATGAATAATTTAATTTATTTTTAATATGTATTTATATTTTAACATATATTTTATATTAATGATTAATTTTAACAGTTAATTTTAGTATATATGTAACATAATTCTTATAAAAAATACTCTAATTTCATTTCAGACGGTGGTTGAAGATGTAGAAGATCCCAAATTTGATCAAGAACACAAGATTGAACATATTATGGTTGGAGGCCATTATATATACTAGCGCACGACGTAAACAAATTAGTTAATAATTATTCTTCTGTATAGTGTTTATATTGGAATAGAAGATACATTTTAAAAATATGTAAAATAAATAAATAACACATTTAGATATATAATAATTAGTCACCAAAAAAGATATATAATAATTAATTTGGTAATTGATTTGTTTTGTGTGCATAATATTTTTTAGTTTGAGATATGTAAATTATTATTGTGCTTAAGAGCTTAGGTCAATTTTAATGGATTAACGGAGTAAAATATTTTACACAATCGTTTAATTACGTCTGTTTTTTTGAGTGATTATTTATATATTTAATTGGCACATATTATTTTTTTTACATGGTGTTATATAATTGAATATACATATAAAATTATTTTTTACTGAC
>NC_029788.2:18103000-18109728 GCF_000816755.2 Arachis ipaensis
ACAATAACATCTTTGAATATGCTTGAATTTTTTTCTAATAGTATTGATGATTATATTATTTGAATATGAAGAATAAAAAAAAGAGACCACTGAATTTATGCAATATTCTTCTCCAATAAATTAGGATATGGTACATCTATCACGCTTTAGTATAAGATTTTTCAATATACATATTGATGTGAGTATAGAGTTATAAGGTGTGACTCAAATTCTTAAGCAAATAATGGAGTTTGTTATGGTATTTAATTTGTCAAAAAAATTAAATAATAAATATTTAATTTATTAAAACTAATAAATTTTAAACATTTGGTATTTATTAAAAGACAAGTTGGAGAAGAGGCGAGAAGATTGAGAGGAAGAATTAGCATGACTTAGGGCCCCTTCGTGGAGGATACTACTGTTGATGTGTCAGGTTCGGTTTGTGTCACCGAATATGGTCTATGATCCGAATGCCTGCACGCACGGTCAGAGGAGCTTGGAGCTTTAAAAAGGATGAAGAGACTTTTTCTCAAGGAAGGAATACACTTGCAAACAATCAATCTTAGCGACATGAGCGATTTACAAGTTGCTTGTGCAAGTAAGGTTCTTATGGCACGTGAGCTTTAATTCAAATGATAAATTATGTGTTTTTTACGAAAATGTTTAGTAATTAAAGAAAATTAGTCAAAAAGAGCCATAATTTACTTAATTTAGTATTTATTAATTGTTGTGATAATTAATAAATACTAAATAAAATAAGTTATGATTATTTTTTTTGTTTTCCTGACATTACTGGTTTTTTAATATGCTATATCTGAGTTCAAAATTTGGTAAAAATAAGATAATAGATATAAACTTTTAAATATTAAATATGCAAGTATATTGTATAAATGAATTTATGATATAATACTTAAAATCGGAAATTGTTCAATCTATTTGACCGAGAAAAAAAAAATCTTATGGACTTGTTCTAGTAATTTTCTTACTCTTGTTATTTCAGTTTTATTTTTCTATTTCAATTCTGTTATATGTACACATTTCAATTCAAGTAAATTCTGTAATTTTTCTGCTTAACACTAAGACAAGCATATCCTTAATAGTATGGTGATTCGAAAGTTTAATATTTTAAACACTAAATTTATGTCACAAATCCTTAAACATTAAATTGATATGATAAATTTATATTTTGAGGATTTTCCAAACTCTATATATGATTAAAAAAATCTAATTAATTTAATTAGTATAAAAATGTCTCTCCTAACAATATTTTTGAGGTTTAATTACTTTTTGATCCTTATAGTTTCATCAAATTTTTAATCAGATCACTATATTTTTTATTTTTTCAATTGGATCTATACACTATTTATAATTTTTTAATTAGGTCAATTTCATATTAAATACATTAAAATTAACAGCATATTTCTCTCAAAATACATGCGGTCAAATTCTAATTACGTTTTTTATTATGAATACCTTCAATTTGCGAAGAAATATTGAATTAACTCTAACATTTTTTACACTAGAAAGGACCTAGTTATAAAAATTAAAAACAGTGTAAGAAATTCAATTGAAAAGAAAACAAATATAAGAATCTAATTAAAAATTTGATAAAATTATAGAGACCAACATAATAATTAAATTTATTTTTGAAAAAGAAACTTAATTACCTATCGCTTAAGAAGTAGAATAATATTAGTGATCATAGTGACATCTCTATTTTAAGGACTTATTTAAAGTTTTTTTTTTTTGTCCACAGTATTCTCGAGTAGTCAAACAGACCAAGGATTAATCTGTTGTAGGTCGAAATTCTAGTCAATGAGTTGCTACATGTATAAGACAAAATTTAAATTCTTGACACTTAATTAAGTGGAACTAATTACTAAACCAATTTAAATTGATTTTATTTAAAGTTTTACTTATTATATATGCATATAATAACATGGGCTTAGAGAGAATAATGCATGGGGAGTGTATAATTTCATTAATTTGGACTTGATTAAGTAGAAATTAAATGAGGATTAGGGGTGTATAAAAAATAATTAAGTTGTGGTTAATCAGTTAAAAAACCATAATCACATTTTGGTTAATCAATTTAATAAAATAATTTTAAAAATCATATCCATATTATTAAAAAGTAGTTAACCAAAACTAAATTTTAAAAATCGATTTTTAATCGGTTAACCAAAACCAAAACCAAATTTTATGCAACTCTTGTGATCAAATTAGTTAATTAGTTTTTAATTTTGATTTAAAAAAATCTAATTTTTTTTAATGTAAAAACCAGTTTTTTTATAAAAAAAAAGAAAGTATCTTTTAAATTGATTTTTATTTTTATAATCGATTAAAAATTGATTTTTTAATTTTTTAATTGATTAATAGATTTAAATTTTATAACCGATTAATAATTAATTTTATCATATAAAACTAATTTGATTAATTAATTAAATTATATTTTTGATTAATCCAAAAACAAGTTTAATTTTTAGACTAATCAAATCATGTACAACCCTAAAGAGGATGCTTGTGGAACGTGCATTGCATGGTATATACACAGAGTGAATAATATACTGATGATATGCTCTTTTGAAAATTCTTCCTCCATATAGTTTATAGTGAAGGATATATAGTGCAGGGGACCGAGGGACCAAATAAGAAAGGAACTTTCCAATTATTATGGTCGATGATAACAAATAAGAAAGGAACTAATTAATTAATGACTAAATTAGCATGTCCATTTAATTTAAAAAAATGCTAGGTGGCTAAACATATTTTTAAACAAATTCAACTAAGTTACGTCAATACGTAGCACTATAAGAAATGCATTAAATACTTTTGAATTTATCGTCATATTTAGTGTTGCACAGTAATATTGAATTTATTTATAGATTTAGCAACGATTTCGTTGTGAAATTCATCATGCCAAATATTTACCGATGGATAACTATTCTTTTCGACGATAAAGTCGTCGGTAAATATTTGATGGGAAGACGAGACTAATAGGCGCCAAATATAACGTTGGAGATACTAAGGAGAATTCAACGATAGACACGATTAATGAGACGCTGCGTTTTGGTTATCCGCACCGCATTATCGTCGGACTAATTCACCAGTATATTCAATGGTAATGGTGATCTAAATTCGAATCGCAAACCCTCTTTCTCTTTATTTCAAATTCACTTTCTCTCTCTGACCTCTGACCTTTCTCTCTCTCTCTCTCTCTTTCTCTCTCTCTCTCTCTAACTTCTTACCCTCCCACTCTCTTTGTAACCATTTTATCTCTCCTCTCCGATCCGTTAACCTCATTCTCTCTGACAGCATCCTCACAGTATTCTGCAACTGTTGCTACTGCAAACATTTCTCCCCATGCTATTGCAAACACGACAACAATTTCGGCAGATAGCGGCGGAAATTTTGCGGCTGTTTTATAAAACCGCTACAAAACGGCAACCTGCGGCATATATAGCGGCGGTTATTGGTTGGGCTGCAATCAGGACTACATTTAGCGGCGGTTTTTTTTGAACCGCCGCTATATGTACCATCGGGTGAGTTATTGTTTTATATTTTGCGGCGGTTTTATTTAAACCGTCGCAAAATACGTATTACCACATATTGCATCGTTTTCTTTAGTAATAACCATCTGGGTATAATCTAGTTAAGTAAACACAACCATGGTTCTGAAAATCGGACCGGACTGGCCGGTTCGACCGGATTAACCGAGAACCGGTCTTATATTCGGTCCGGTTGATGCGCAAAACTGTCTTGCAAAAAACCGGTTTAAAAATCGGCCGAACCACTCTTCTCTTCCTCACCGTCTCTGCTCGTCGCGAAGCCCCACCAGCCATCGTCACCCCCAGCCGTCGCCACTCTTGTGTTCACCGTCTCTGTGCTCGTCGTAAAGCCCGCCTCTGTGATCGTTGTCGTTGGCAGTGATAGAGGGTGTCGTCATTGTCCTCGTCGTCGATCTTCTTCTCCTCTATGTCACGCAAATGGTTACTCAATCCTCTTCAAGCGCATCTCTCCTCCGTGAATCTCTTCCCAGAGCCTCATCGTGAAATCACTGCTCGGGGACTCGCCGTCGCAAAATGATCCTCTTCCGAGCTTACTCTGTCACCGCCGTTCCTCCTTCGCCTTATCTCTGGTAATAATTAAGCCACTGCTTCTTCAGTTTCAATTTCTAAGATTCTGGCTTCTAAATTGGGATTGTGTTCTGAGTTGGATTGCTGCTCATGTGGTTTTGAATTTAGTTTGGAGGTTAAGTTTGGATTGTTTTGGTTAGGTTTTCTGTTTCTAAATTCTCTGGATTTGGATTTGGATTTTGAATTTAGTCGTTTATTGAATGTCTGAGTTGTGAGTTGCTGAATGATTCTGTTCAATATTTTTTCCTGAGTTAATTTTGTTCATGATTTTTTTTTGTTGTATGTTAAAGATGGAACAATCACAAAGTGGTCAACAACCACCGGATGATTATTGATAATTGATAACTTACACTTACATAATGCACTAAAGGTGTTTGAACCTTTGCTCATTTGAAGGATACATATCTTTTGTGTACTTGATTATGCCATTAATTCTTGTTAGTGAAAAAAATCTTTTCTCCTCCTAGTAGAAAAACACAGCCTGTTGCCCACCAGAATAAGAGGCCAGTTTTCGATTCTGTCGAAATCTAAGAAAAAATCAACTTGGTGGTGTCATATTTGGTTGCAAGAACAGTACATTGAAAGAATGCTAATCTAAACAATTCTTTGGTTAGCTTTTTTTGCAACTGTTTGATTTTTATTATATTCTTTGTAATAGATACTAATAACAATTGAGATGTGATATTTATACTTACCCTTGTATACTAATAATCTGTTGTTTGTGAACTTCTAATATTAAATTATGAATAATTTATCATCTAAAATTGTGAAATTTTTTATTTTATTAAGTTAGAAATTATTGAATTTATATATTTAAAATTATATATAAGTTTTTTAATAATTTTAATTAATATTTAATTAAATCGGTTGAACTCCGGTTAAACTCCGGTCGAACTAGTAAACTATTAAACCAGTGATCTTATCGGTTTATTGACCGGTCCGGTTCTTGCAACCTTGAACACGATATTATTAAATGTACTCTTTATTGTACTTTTTATATACGCTTGAATCATATATAAATAGATGTAAATTAATTTGATCTACTATCGTAAAAAATTAATTCGAAGCTGACCCATTCGAATTACTAGAGACGTCATAGCGTGCATAATTCGAATCACCCTGATTCGAACTACCTTAAGACTACATGCAAGCATAATTCAAATTGGACAAATTCGAATTACAAGCATTACTACTAATTCGAATTACTAATTCGAATTAGTATTGGTTTATCTAATTTGAGACTGATTCGAATTACATAAGAATGTGCTTTGGGAGATCCTGGTAATGTTTTTCAATTTGGTAGAATTGTGTAATTTGGTCCTCCATTTGATTTAATTGTGCATTTTACCCAATATATAAGGTGTCTATAATAACTATGATTAGATATAAAGTATAAAACAAAAAATTGTACGGTAATCAAATGTGTTCATATGATATATATAATTATTAGTGTTATATACATCGAAGAGACATTTCGCTTGGTGGTAACATGACATTGTTAAAGCTTTTCCTTCTTTCAGGTTCCAGGTTCGAGCCGTGATCCACACGTTGTGGGTCTATTGGTGGAAGCGCGGGTTTAACTATTGAGTCGGTTGGACCACCGGACGGTCCAGTCCGATTCTAATAACTATGAACGGAAATACTAAAATTTGGGGGGCGGTTTAGAACCGCCGCAAAACAAATGTTGTTTTCGTTTATTTGCTATTTAGCGGCGGTTGCAAACCGCCGCAAAATTGATAGACATTTAGCAGCAGTTATTCCAGCGGTTAACTAAAACCGCCGCTAACCGTTTACCCGCGGCCTATCTTCCAGCGTTTGGTTTAACCGCCGCAATATGTTTGGCGGCGGTCAAAAATCGCCGCAAAAATAATACATTTAGCGGCGGTTATTCTAGCGGTTAGCTAAAACCGCCGCTAACCATTTACCCGCGGCCTATCTTCCAGCGTTTGGTTTAACCGCCGCAATGTGGCCCCATAACCGCCGCTATCTGCTGAAATTGTTGTAGTGAAACGCGCCTGTTACTGCTGCAAATATTGTTGCCGCCCCTGTTGTTACTGTAAACCCCATGCTGCTGTTTCTACTCTTTTTCTTTTGGTATTTTTTTATTATTATTAATTTGTTCTTAATTTTTTATTAAGTTTTATTAGATCGTTATCCTTCATCTATCTGGCTTCTGTTTGAATTTGAAATTTTGATTGGTACGTATATTTGATTGAAACGAAAATAAGATAGAATAAAAGAAAAAATTGTTAACATTTCTTTATTATTATTTGGTTGATGGAAAAAAAAAATGAAATTGTTAACATGTTAAGGGTGAAATCTTAGGGTTTTCATGAGGAGGTGCAAATAATTCCTTAAGAATTAGATAACAAATTGAATGATAATTTGGAAAGGACTTAGTTTGTGCAGCCTTCAACGGTATATAAAATGTGTATGCGGGGTCACCGCTTCTTTCGCATTAGGTAAGGTTGCTTGCTCTTAATGAAATGGAAAATGTTAAACAAAAAACCAAAACAATTCGAATCTTTTTTTCAACTTTTATTATTATTATTATTATTATTATTATTATTATTATTATTATTATTATTTCCTTAATAAATTTGGAATGTTTTG
>NC_029788.2:18109882-18121804 GCF_000816755.2 Arachis ipaensis
CATTTGATTTGATTAGTAATAATTATTGAAGTCTCTTGGTGAGTGGTAAGATTTGAACTCTTGTATATTGTCTCAATAATGATTGAAAAAATTAATAAGTTGAGAAAACTTAAAAGATATTTAGTTTTGATGGAATATTGGAAGGGTTGAGAAATCCGAATTTTAGAAAAAATTCTGTCGAAATTTCTATAAAATTTTGAGTGACATTAAAAAATTAGAATTATATTTTGAAAAATTTTAGTGAATTTCAATCAATTTTTTAAGGGCAAATGAGTTTTAATGAAGTTTAATGAAGATTTCGATTAAGACCAGAGAGTGATAATTTCAAAAGTGGGCAGTAAGAACCCAATAATATTGAATTAATTAACTGTATTTGAACTGTATTTTATTCTGACTAACTAATGTTGTTGAATCACTTTGTGCAACTAAAATTCATATGGGATGCAGAACATAATCTCATGATCAGAAAGATCTACGACTACTATGCAGCTAAACGACTTCAGCAGAAGATAAGCGACGTTCGTCAGTGGTGCGACCACTTAACGACCTGGATCCATCCATCCATCAAGAAGAAACTGGAGACCCATTTTAGAAATGATGAGGGGTTCAAGCGTCGCCGTTTGACAAACGTCACTAACAGCGTTTCGCCCAGGTCGTCGAAGTATACGAGTGGGTCGACGACCTTTAAGAAGAGGAAGAGCATACTGGTAAGTAGTTTGGCAATGTTTAATTTTTTAGTAGTTACTTAAATTAGTTGTTTAATTTATTGATTTATTTTATTGGTTGATATAATTTGTAGTTTAAGTCGTTGGATCATGAGGCAACACTGGCAGAGAGACCTTCAAGTATACCTATACCTTGAAGGCCAACAAGGAGAGATTTGTTGACGAACAGTCTGCGGCTTATTATATGAGTTTAAATTAATCCTAAGTTTCAAATTTATTTAGTTTAAAGCCAATTAACTATTATCCTAATCACAATGTATGTAACACATAAGGATTACACGCAAAGGTTGGAGATTACGATCTAGCAATCTCAGCCTCCTAGTGGGAACGATGAATTCGACTCCGAGACCTTAGTGGTAGATCCTGATAGGGTTTGGCACGAGACTACCTCTGAACCCCACAAGAATCATCGCTTTGGGTTGGGGTTGTTCTTCGCTGGTGCCCCCGCTCCTCCGCATTGGCAGCTTCCTCTGCCTCTGCCACCAGCCCTGCCAATCCCTAGGAAGTTATTGACTTGAGGGGGGAGGTGCAGAAGCTACACAGGAGCTTCACCAACAAGCGAAGCAGTATGAGCAGAGATACAACGACCTTCTTGCAGGCGTGGGAGGAGTCATTGCCATTAGCTCAGACCTAACGGAGATGTTGAAGCAGCTAGATTGTTTGCAAGAGCAGATGGACTTGTACAATAATCAGCAGACACGCGCTGGAGCTAGCAGCGCTGGATTGAGCAGTGCTGCTGGTTCTAGTGGCAATGCTACTGGTGGGGCACTGACATCAGCACCTACTTCGCCGCCTCAGCAGGGGGACCTTGACGACGACGACGATTACCGAGATATGTAGGGTGATACACCACTATTTCATGGTAAATCTTGTGCTTAATTGAGTGGATTTTATCCACTATTCTCACACTTGTTCATGTAAATTGCATGTTTTACATTTTCCATCCTGATTTTGTGCTATGATTGAAAACATGTTTCTTTGGTCTTAATTTAGCTAATTTTAATCCTTTCTTATTACCATTCGATGCCATGATATGTGTGTTAAGTATTTTCAAGGTTTATAGGGCAGGAATGACTTAGAGGATGGAAAGGAAGCATGCAAAAGTGGAAGGAATACAAGAAACTGAAGGAATTGCTGAGCTGTTGAGCTTGACCTCTTCGTACTAAATCGACCATAACTTGAGCTACAGAGGTTCAAATGAGATGGTTCTAGTTGCGTTGGAAAGCTAACATCCGGGGCTTCGAAATGATATATAATTTGCCATATTTGCCACTCTGTTAGGCGACGCGCACTCGTGGATCACGCGTACGCGTGACCTGGCAAAAATTCAATCCACACGTACGCGTGGACGACGCGTATGCGTGACAGAGGCACATGCTGGACGTATCAGAAATCGCTGGGGGGCTGTTTTTACCCAGTTTTTGGCCCAGAAAACACAGATTAGAGGCTACAAAGTGGGGAAATCCATTCATTCATCGATACAACTTCTTATAATTCACAATTTTAGGTTTTTAGATGTAGTTTCTAGAGAGAGAGGTTGTCTCCTCTCTCTAGGTTTTAGGATTTAGGATTTCTCCTAGGTTAGGTTTACTTCTTCTCCAATTCAGGTTCAATGTTCCTTTAATTTAATTTCTCTTCTACTTTTATTTATTCTATTACTTTAGTTTGTTTATTTTCCCAATTTGGTTTATGAACTCCATGTTAGAATTGATTTCTTTATTTAATGCAATTTGAGGTATTTCAGATTTATGGTTGCTTTCTTCAATTTATGTGATTGATGCTTTCAATATTTAGATTTCTCTCCTTTTGGCTTTGGTTGAGTAATTGGTGACACTTGAGTTATCAAACTCCTTTGTTGATTGATAATTGGAATTTGCTGGTTGATTTGGATCCCTCTAAAGCTAGTCTTTCCTTAGGAGTTGACTAGGACTTGAGGAATCAAATTGATTAGTCCACTTGACTTTTCTTTATTTAGTAAGGGTTAACTAAGTAGGAGTAATGAACAATTCTAATCACAATTGATAGGCATAACTAGGACAGGATTTTCAATTCTCATACCTTGCTAAGAGCTTTATTAGTTATTACTTTAATTCTTGCAATTTACTTTTCTTGTTCATTATTCAAAAACCCCAAAAAGATACTTTCTCATAACCAATAATAAATACACCTCCCTGCAATTCCTTAAGAGACGACCCGAGGTTTAAATACTTCGGTTTATTTTTATTGAGTTTGCTTTAGTGACAAACAAGTTTTATGTACGAAGGAATTCTTTGTTGATTTAGAAACTATACTTACAACGAGAATTTTTTTGTAAAATTCTTTACTAGCAGAAATTCGTTCGTCAAAATGGTGCCGTTGCCGGGAAATTGCAAACGTGTGCCTTATTATTGGTTATTGTAAATATTTGCTTTTGCTTGTTTATTTGTTTTTGTTTTTAATTTTTATTAGATACTATGAATTCTCACCCCTGTCGCTATGAGTTTGGTTCCAATGTTGTTGTAGGGAATGGAAGCTATAATGGGAACATGCATCAAGGTTGGAACAATCAAAGATGGGAGGAGCCACAAGGATTTGATCAACCCTCTTGGCAACAACCCCCTCCAATGCGCTATCACCAACAACCATTCCATGATGCATACCAAGACAATAGTTATGGTGGACCTCTTTGTGACAACCATCCTCCACCAAATTACTATGGTCAAGAGCCATTCCAGGGTGCGTACCAAGATGATGGATATGGTGGACCCCCTTGTAGTTACCAACAAGCCCCGCCATATGCCTATGAATCCCCTTCTCAACATAACTTTGAACCACCATACTCACAAGCCACCTACAACCATTCACCTCCTTATGACCCTAACCCTTATCCACCCAACCAACCACCATATGAACCGTATGAACCATACAAAGAACCACCACACTCCTATTATGATGAAATACCCTCATATCATGAACCCTTCCTCCCAAGAAATGGACCCTCATACCCACCCCAAGCTCCAATGAATGACACTCTAAATGTTCTTCTTCAAAGGCAAGGAGAGATGGAAAGGACGACACAAGAGCTCATTGCTGCCTTGACCGAGGTAGTAAATCGATTAGCTTCCCAACATTTGGATATTCAAGAAACTCCCATGGCTACATGTGGAGAATCAATAGAAGAGTCTAGCATGAAGGAGACACTAGAAACTCCAGTGGACAATGAGGAACATGACTTTGTATTGGAACAAGTGGAGGAAGCCGTCATAGTTAAAGAGGAAGAAATGGTTGCAAACTTAGGAGATGCTGAACCTCCATGGGAAAGTCCAGTCATAGAGCCTCCTTCCAAGATGTTTGATGTTGATGTTGAGGAGGGCATACAACCTCCAAGACATATCATGGTTGAAGACTTTGCAGAGGATGATCAAGAGATGGAGATTCAAGAAAAAGAAGCACAACCTCCCATGCCCTTGGTAAGCAATGAAGAAGAGACTGAATTGGAAGAAAGCTACCAAGAGGAAGAGGTTGAAATTAAAAAAGCTTGAAAAGAGGTGGAAGTTGTCAAGGAAGAGCTCGAGGGAGTAGAGCTTGAAATCACCTTGCCAAAGCTGTTGGAGACCTCTCCCCCAAAGCCATTACCATCTAATACAACATTCAAGTGGGTAAAATACTTATCCTTAACCTTTACTTTTCCACTTGAATATGGGCTACTTGAGACAGATGGTCAGCTTAGAACTCTTTGTGGCTTTAAGAGTAAGAGGGAGATGGTTAGTGGTTGGCAACACAATCCTAGATTCATTGTGGTAGGAAGCTCACGACTGAATTATCATGGTTGGAAGAATATTAAATTGTATGGGTCTAGGAAGCTGTTTGGATGCCTTAGTGAGAATTCGGATTGCTTACCACCCGGTTGGAACAGAGATGGTCAACAAGAAGACAGGTGCAAAAGCAAGGTCTGGGACCCCGGAATTCATTTTAGCAATCAACACTCTTGGGACCTTGTCACTAGCTTTAACTTGCTTGAAGGCTTTACGTGCCTAGTTTGGGACCCCGGAGGCTATTGGAAGTACAAACATTGGTGGGGATTCCTGGATGAGTTCAAGCACAAGCCTCCATGACAAGGAGCTCACCAAATGTCCAACTTAAGGACTTTAACTAAAAGTGCTAGGTGGGAGACAACCCACCATGGTATGATCGTTCTTTTTCAGTCTTAGTTTTCCTTCTTAGTTTTATTTTATTTTGTTCTTCATAGTATTTATTCATAATTTCTGCATAATCACCTGCATTCTACATTTTGCATTCTACATATATAATATAAAAAAAAGGGGGCAAACCACGCGTGCGCACAGGCCACGCGTGGGCGTCGATATAAAATTTCGCTCCCCCATCCAACGAACAGAAAGTTGTGATGGAATCGTGCGGCTGGTGTGCTCTGCGCACAATTCGATCCACGCGTACGCGTCAAGCACGTGCACGCGTGGATAGGGAAATCGGCGTAAATAGCATGTTGGACAGAAAGTTGTGCTGCCCCCACGCTGGAACTGTGCTAGAGGCACAAAGTCATCCACGCGTACGCGTCTCGGACCCGTGCGCGTCCTTTTGCTTCCAAGACCACCCACGCGTACGCGTGGGCGACGCGTACGCGTCGCATGGCGAAAACAGTTTTCACGCGCACGCGTACCTTGCGCGCGCGCGTCATGTCCCGTTTGTCATTCCTTTCTCCTTTCTTCTCTCTTTTCTCATTCTTTCTTCCTCCTTCCCTACTTTCTTCTTCTTCATCTCTTCAACTTCTCATCCCTATTCTTTTCCATTCTATTTTACTTAATTTATTTACACGCTTTCATTCATTGCATTTTAATTTTGTGCATATTTTTATTTTCTTTTCTAAATTTATTATTTTCCATTGGTGTGAAATTTTCTTATTCAACTGTTACATCTTTTCTTGAATTATTCTGGTGCTTCATGACTTGTTTTATTCTGATTGGGTATTATTATTCATAAGTCAATGCTATTCTTTTATGATACTTGCATTCCATTTGCATTGATATACACTTATACTATCTTGCATTACCCACTCCCTCTCCCCATTTGTTGCAATTTTTGCACTATTGATATGCCATTTGCTTCTACTGTTTTCTTACTTTCATGTTGTAGCTATCATGTAATTGAGACCCTTGTTATGTGGCATTAACCCACCTATACTTTATTTATTTTCTTATCTTTATTTCTGGGTTACTTTTCTTTCCTTTTTTCTTCAAGATGGCCACCAGGAAGGGAACCAGAAGACGTTTACATGGGGAGACAGACAAGTCCATCTGCACAATCTTTGGAGAAATGCGCCAGTTGGAACCACCCTTCCACTTGCACATCTTAGCATGCACCGAGGATGGTGTAAATCTTTAAGTGTGGGGAGGTCGATACCGACTTCCGTGGGTTAGTTAATTTCTTCTCAACACCAATGTTTTATTTTCCTTATTAGTTGTTGCATTTGCATGTTTGACTGCATGTTTGTTTGATTTTGTGCATTTAGCTACTACTTGGTTGAAGTAATATTTTCTTTTTTAAGACCCTTTTTATAGTGTTTCACTAATTTAAATTGAAAATTTTTTGTGTTAAACTTGTTGAGGACTGTAATTTGGAACATGAATTTTAGCTAAGAACACACAACCTGTGAGATTTGACCTTAATTACATGGTTACATTATTTAACCATAATATTTTATTCTTGTGTGTTTTCTTCTCTATAATTGTAATCTATATTTTGTTCCACTCTATATGTCCAATGTTTAGTATATTTACATGCTTGCATATGATTGAGGCCATCATTTGATTAGCTCACTTATCCCAAATAGCCTACTATTTCATTTACCTTTGTTAGCCACTTCGAGCCTTTTAATCCCCATTTGTTCTATATTTTACCACATCACTAGCCTTAAGTGGAAAAATAATTAAACACCCAAATTGAATCTTTGGTTAGCTTAAGATAGAGATTGTGTGTCAACCAAGTATAGGGAACTGTGGAAACTTGGGTTAATGGGAATGTATTGTGTTTGTACTTTATTTGAATATTGAGAAATTGGATGCATACTCATGTGAGACTAGAAAAATTAAAAATCCATGTGCATTGATATATTATGTTTGCTTTTATGATTCAAAAAAAAATATTATTACAATATAAATAAATAAATAAATAAGGAGACAAAATTACCCCAATACTAAGTTGAATAAAAGATCAATGTATAGGTGATGAAATTGAAAAAAAATTTGGTATATGAGTATGTGATGCAAAAGTGGGAATTTTGGGTAGCTAGGCATAATTTTAAAGTTATATAGAGAGTGTGGGTGTTTAGGTGAGAACTTGGGTTAGTCAAGGATTCAATTTATAGCTCACTTGGCCATACATATATCCTCACATTTGCCTTAACCCCATTACAACCTTGAAAAGACCTCATGATATTTGCATTGACACAATAAATATTTGTTGATTGGTTAGATGAAGAACAAAGTTTAGAAAGCATAATTAGAGAAGAGTAGAGTGATCCACCCTAGACACTTGAGAGATCAAAGTGCATATACACTACCTGTGAGGGTTCAATACTTGATTCTATGTTCCCTGCTTTCATGAGCTATCTTCTTATAAGTTTATTTGTCTCTTATGTGTGATTTGAATTAGTGGAATCTGATTTATGTTTGTCTTGGAGAATTTGTTTACTTTTAACCAAGTAGGTAGAAGTATTTTTACATTTAGTTGCATTCATATAGATAGGTTGCATTTCATAAGTTTTACCATTCCTCTTCACTCCTTTATAGCTTCTCTTAAGTATAGCATGAGTACATGCTAATATTTAAGTGTGGGGAGATTTGATGTACCACTATTTCGTGGTACATCTTGTGCTTACTTGAGTGGATTTTATCCACTATTCTCACACTTGTTCATGTAAATTGCATGTTTTACATTTTCCTTCCTGATTTTGTGCTATGATTGAAAACATATTTCTTTGGTCTTAATTTAGCTAATTTTAATCCTCTCTTATTACCATTCGATGCCATGATATGTGTGTTAAGTATTTTCAAGGTTTATAGGACAGGAATGACTTAGAGGATGGAAAGGAAGCATGCAAAAGTGGAAGGAATACAAGAAACTGAAGGAATTACTGAGCTGTCCAGCCTGACCTCTTCGTACTAAATCGACCATAACTTGAGCTACAGAGGTTCAAATGAAGTTGTTCTAGTTGCGTTGAAAAGCTAACATCTGGGGCTTTGAAATGATATATAATTTGCCATAGTTGCCGCGCTGTTAGACGACGTGCACGCGTGGATCACGCGTATGCGTGACCTGGTAAAAATTCAGCGTGGACGACGCGTACGCGTGACAGAGGCACATGCTGGACGTATAAAAAATCACTGGGGCGATTTCTGGGCTGTTTTTGACCCAGTTTTCGGCCCAGAAAACATAGATTAGAGGCTACAAAGTGGGGGAATCCATTCATTCACCGATACAACTTCTTATAATTCACAATTTTAGGTTTTTAGATGTAGTTTCTAGAGAGAGAAGTTCTCTCCTCTCTCTAGGTTTTAGAATTTAGGATTTCTCTTAGGTTAGGTTTACTTCTTCTCCATTCCAGGTTCAATGTTCCTTTAATTTAATTTCTCTTCTACTTTTATTTATTCTATTACTTTAGTTTGTTTATTTTCCCAATTTGGTTTATTAACTCCATGTTAGAATTGATTTCTTTATTTAATGCAATTTGAGGTATTTTAGATTTATGGTTGCTTTCTTCAATTTATGTGATTGATGCTTTCAATATTTAGATTTCTCTCCTTTTTGCTTTGGTTGAGTAATTGATGACACTTGAGTTATCAAACTCCTTTGTTGATTGATAATTGGAATTTGCTGGTTGATTTGGATCCCTCTAAAGCTAGTATTTCCTTAGGAGTTGACTAGGACTTGAGGAATCAAATTGATTAGTCCACTTAACTTTCCTTTATTTAGTAAGGGTTAACTAAGTAGGAGTAATGAACAATTCTCATCACAATTGATATGGATAACTAGCACAGGATTTCCAATTCTCATACCTTGCTAAGAGCTTTATTAGTTATTACTTTAATTCTTGCAATTTACTTTTCCTGTTCATTATTCAAAAATTCCCAAAAGATACTTTCTCATAACCAATAATAAATACACCTCCCTGCAATTCCTTGAGAGACGACCCGAGGTTTAAATACTTCGGTTTATTTTTATTGAGTTTGCTTTAGTGACAAACAAATTTTTTGTACGAAGGCATTCTTTGTTGGTTTAGAAACTATACTTACAACGAGAATTTATCTGTAAAATTCTTTACTAGCAGAAATCCGTTCGTCATAGGGTTTAGGAATCTATGTTTTTTGTCTACTTCATTGTATTCTACTTTTGTGAAATTTTATTATATTCAGACCATTTATTTTTAATAAAATAATTTGTTGATTTCTAATCATTTTAGATTTTTGCTATAAATTTTGTTAACAAGAGTTTTAATTTGGATACTAACTGTAGCTTAAATGTCCTAAAATAAATTAATAAAAAAAATTACTGTAGGATTTATCAGCGGATAAATTCGATAATAACTTGGCACCTAAACACTTAAAATGGCGCCAAAGTTACTGTCGGATTAATCCGTTGGTAATCATCAACTCAGTCTCGACAAATCAATTGAAAAAACTGACAAAAAATTCGCCAGTAATTAGCGTTGGACGAAAATAATCCGTCGATAAACAATTTCCAGCACCGTTGATACCGTCAAATCCAAGACGATGATAAATCTGATGGTAATTACTTAGCATTTTTCTTGTAGCATAGGTACACTTTTTTTTATTTGTACGTTTTACTTTTTCTTCTTCTCTCATTTGATTTCTTTTTCTCCTTTTTTTTTTCTTCCTCCATCGTTATCATTATTATTATCATCATTATTATCACCACCACCTCCTCCTCATCTTCTTCCTTTTTCTCTTTTTTTTTTTTAATTTATTTTTTCTTCTCCTCTTTCTCTTATATATGTTCAACAAAATAAGGGAGCATAAAAATTTTTAATATGATAATCAGTACAAAAGTTTTTGAAAAATAACAAATTTAAAATATTATCTCATTCAACTAACAAAATGCATTTAAGGTATCCGATATTATTAGAATTCGACACAAAATTATTAGATTAAAAGTAAAAAAATAATATAAAAAATTATCAAAGAATAGCAGCAATATAAATAATTGTTTAGCTGTACAACAAAAATTTATATGTTATGTATAAAAAATTTTAATACTATATGAATAAGTTTTTGTGTTATGTAAAAAAAATGGTCTTATCGATAAATTTCTATAATTTTTAACAAAAATTTATGTGCTACATTAATTAAAAACACCAAAAAAAAGACGTATGCGCATATTGTGTGAATATTGTTATTAAATTTTAGTCAACTTAATTAAATTTAAAGGCCACTCATATCAAGACTAGAAAAATATTTTTTATTAAAGACACGTTAACTCCACTAATTAATGCTCAATATATGGCATTGGTCAAATAAAAATATCGTTCATCTTTAACGGTTTTTTATTTAGTTATAAACGATTTTTTTTTGTGGTTTTTTCTTTTTTTAAATCAAATAGTAGTGTTGGACCAAATGTATTATTTTTTTATTTTATTGATATGGAACTTTTTATATAACTTCAACCATTTTTTTTTAAATTTTTTGTGGACTTTTGTTTTTTATATAGTCTAAAATACCCTTTTTTTTATTAATTAAATCCAAACATACAGAAGGAGACCAAATTCATCTGAGAGCTAACCTACCCATAAACTCGAACCCACCTAGTCTCACTCGACCCGGATCATCGTGCCCAACTCTTCTGATACGAACTCACGCTTCTCCCTCCCTGAAGCTTTTTTAAATTAAGAAAAGATGTTTTTCTGTGAGTAGCGCCCTGATTGTACTTACTGAAAATAGTTAGTTGTTGTTCGTATAACACCGCTGTCAATTTAATTTGTATTGGGGCATGGTGATTTCCATACATTTTTTTTAAAATACAATATCCTGCCTATCACACCCTGATTAAAATCTCTTTTCTAATCCAGTGATCTACATGCATTGCAACTTTTTTTTTTTCTACAAAAAAGAGCTATATATATAGGGTAGGTAAAGTGCCTCGTATATTTCTTATAATGAAAAATAGTATTAAATCCGTACGTGCATGTATACGTTTACGTAATATTATAATGATGAAGGTGTACTAGATCCGTCATTTTCTTAAGTTAAAGATAACGGATTCCTCAGCCTCCAAAACAAAGTATAGGAAACATTTGAAGTGCATCGAAAATAATCGTTGATCTGAATTATAAAAAATATATATAATATATATTAATTAAAATCAACGGTTAAAACAACTGGTACACCGGTACTCTCCGGTGCACTTGAAATGTTTTCCAAAGTATATATATTTTGCCATGTTCAACTTTCTTGATAAGCCATGTCAGCATGACCCATTACATATTGAGATTTCGCCCATACTATGTGTAATATATATAATAAAACAAAATAAATTAAAGTTATTCGGAGAACACATCCAAAAATGATGGTTGCTTATTTAATCCGATGTAACATTAAGAATAATCGCACGTTGGCATGCTTTCACAACAAGCCAATATACGATTGTCCCATATGAAACCCAAAATATATATATATAATAGAAAATATTAAGATTTTTTTTTTAACAAAAGATTGGTACATTTTTTAATTTTTCTTTTTCTTCCTTTAATATTTGTTCATCCGCTACCATATTGGCATATTATTAGCCGAAAAAATCAATTATCTAACAAAATCCATATTTTATAATTTACATCACTTTTATAAGTATTATCAACATGTTGGCCAAAAAACTATTGACCTCCTAAAAACTCATTTAAGATATGATAACTTTACTAATAATAAATCAGCCAGGGAATTTTTTGAGGAAAACGAATAGGATTAAAGCTAAATGGGGGAATGGTTTGTTTGCTTACCTATTTTTAGGTTTTTGTCTAACTTTGATTAAAGAAATGGAGTCGGTGAATTTATACGTTGATTTTGAGAATAAAGTATTGAACGTGTGGCATTAAGGATCAATTCTCTAATGAGGCCATTTTAATTAAGGAGGGAATTTTCCGATTATACCATAAAATTAAAGCTATTTATACCATGAAAAAAATGTAACTGTA